>NC_052079.1:54942126-55057126 GCF_015852505.1 Tachyglossus aculeatus
CTAGAGACAGTCCCTACCCAATAGTGGGCTCACAGTCTAAAAGGGGGAGACAGAGAACAAAACCAAACATACTAACAAAATAAAATAAATAGAATAGATATGTACAAGTAAAATAAATAGAGTAATAAATATGTACGAACATATATACATAGACAGGATCTGCCTGCAGGAGGCACACGATGCCACTGCCAGTTCTAGTTAATAATAATTATAATGATGATGGCATTTATTAAGCGCTTACTATGTGCAAAGCGCTGGGGAGGTTGCAAGATGATCAGGCTGTCCCTCGGGGGGCTCACAGTCTTAATCCCCATTTTCCAGATGAGGTAACTGAGGCCCAGAGAAGGAAGTGACTTGCCCAAAGTCACACAGCTGACAATTGGAGGAGCCGGGGTTTGAACCCATGACCTCTGACTCCAAAGCCCGGGCTCTTTCCACTGAACCACGCTGCTTCTCTGATATATTATTATATTTATGATTATTTCCAAGGTTGGATGGCACAAATTGCTGTACAGGGATCAGTCGTATTTATTTAGTCCTTCCCCTCCCCTCAGCACCTGTATATATGTTTGTACGTATTTATTACTCTATTTTATTTGTACATATTTATTCTATTTATTTTATTTTGTTAATACGTTTTGTTTTGTTCTCTGTCTCCCCCTTCTAGACCGTGAGCCCACTGTTGGGTAGGGACCGTCTCTAGATGTTGCCAACTTGGACTTCCCAAGCGCTTAGTACACTGCTCTGCATGCAGTAAGTGCTCAATAAATACAATTGAATGAATGAATGGATACTTGTACTTCCCAAGTGCTTGGTACAGTGCTCTGCACGCAGTAAGTGCTCAATACAATTGAATGAATGAATGAATACTTGTACTTCCCAAGCGCTTGGTACAGTGCTCTGCACGCAGTAAGCGCTCAATAAATACGATTGAATGAATTAATGAATTTAGTGCTGTTTGCACTTGGGAGCACACAATACAAACGGGATGATACTGATTCCTCTGCTTCCAAGACCGAGGGAACGTCAATCTCAACCATTGCTTCGCACTGAATTGGACTCAGATGACAACAATAATAATAACGATGGCATTTGTTAAGCGCTTACTAGGTGCCGAGCACTGTTCGAAGCGCTGGGGGAGATACAAGGTAATGAGGTTGTCCCAAGTGGGGCTCACAGTCTTCATCCCCATTTTACAGATGAGGGAACTGAGGCACCGAGGAGTTAAGTGACTCGTCCGCAAGTCACACCGCTGATAAGTGGCGGGGGTGGGATTAGAACCCATGACCTTCTGACTCCCAAGCCCGGGCTCTTTCCGCTAAGCCACGCTGCTTCTCACCAACTCTAACTCTTATCGTCTACACTGCAAGTGTGGGGGGAGGAAACTGGCTGCGAAGGCAGGATTCAGTGGCACAGTGATTGGGGAAGCACAGTCTTTTAGACTGTGAGCCCACTGTTGGGTAGGGACTGTCTCTATATGTTGCCAATTTGTACTTCCCAAGCGCTTAGTACAGTGCTCTGCACATAGTAAGCGCTCAATAAATACGATTGATGATGATGATGATGAAGCAGCGTGGCTCAGGGGAAAGGGCACAGGCTCTGGAGTCAGAGGTCAGGGGTGCAAATCCCGGCTCTGCCAATTGTCGTCAGATTTTGGGCAAGTCACTTCACTTCTCTGGGCCTCAGTTCCCTCATCTGTAAAATGGGGATGAAGACTGTGAGCCCCCTGTGGGACAACCTGATCACTTTGTAACCTCCCCAGCGCTTACAACAGTGCTTTGCACATAGTAAGCGCTTAATAATAATAATGTTGGTATTTGTTAAGCGCTTACTATGTGCAAAGCACTGTTCTAAGCGCTGGGGGGAATACAAGGAGATGAGGTTGTCCCATGTGGGGCTCACAGTCTTAATCCCCATTTTACAGATGAGGGAACTGAGGCACAGAGAAGTGAAGTGACTTGCCCAACGTCACACAGCAGACATGTGGTGGAGGCGGAACTCGAACCCATGGCCTGCGACTCCCAAGCCCGCGCTCTTTCCACTGAGCCACGCGGCTTAATAAATGCCATTATTATTAAAAAGAGATCCTTATACTCCACTCTTTCCCCTCTCTGTAATTTAATGTTTGCCTCCCCCGCCATAATAAATGTGATATTGGTTAAGTGCCCACTATGTGCCAAGCACTGTACTAAACACTGGGGTAGATGAGAGCATCAGGTCCCTCATGGGGCTCACAGCCTAAGCAGGAGGGAGAACAGGGACTGAACCCCCATTTTGCAGGCGAGGGAACCGAGGCACAGAAAAATCAATAGCATTTACTGAGTGACTACTTGTGTGCAGAGCACTGTACTAAGCGCTCGGGAGAACACAACGTAACAGAATTGGGAGACACACTCCCTGCCCACAACGAGCTTACAGTCTAGAGACTTGCCCAAAGATTACCCAGCAGACAAGGGGCAGAGACAGGATTAAAATCCAGGTCTTTGGACTCTGAGACCCATGCCCTTTCCACTAGGCCATGCTGCTTCTCCATAGATTATAAACTCCTGGAGGGCAGGGATTGTGTCCACTCGCTCTGCTGAATGGTAATTGTGGCGCTTGTTAAGCACTTACTATGTGCCAGGCACTATACTGAGCGCTGGGGTGGATACGAGCAAATTGGGTTGGACACAGTCCCTGTGCCACGTGGGGTACAGAGTCTTAATCCCCATTTCAATCAATCAATCAATCGCATTTATTGAGCGCTTACTGTGTGCAGGGCACTGTACTAAGCGCTTGGGAAGTACAAGTTGGCAACATATAGAGACAGTCCCTACCCAACAGTGGGCTCACAGTCTAAAAGGGGGAGGAAACTGAAGCACAGAGAAGTTAAGCAACTTGCCCAACTGTACTTTCCCAAGGGTTTACTGTTCATTCAATCACATTTCTTAAGTGCTTACTTTGTGCAGAGCACTGGACTAAGCGCTTGAACTAGTGCTCTCTGCGGTTAACGCTCGACAAACACCGCTGATGGAATTTCCTCCAAAGTACGCCTCCCCACGAGACCCAAATCCGGATGGAAAAGACCCCCGGAATTACACGCCGAACACACGCTTGGTGGAGAATCTCAACAGCTTGGGCACCATTTAATGCCTAAATCCACAGGCTGGTCTGTTCTTGCCTACCACCGTCACCGAGAGGGGTCAATTTTATTACAAAGAACAGTATCAAAATAGAGGACCATCTTTTCAAGGAGAAAGAAATGCAGCGTTAAGGTCCGACCGGCCATCCGCCGCGTCTCTGCCGGGCGGTTTCCGGGCACGATGAACGGGGCTCGGTTACCTTGCCTGGCCGACCCGGCGGGTACCCGACCTCAGTCTGAATAATTTAAACGTAGGTCCCTGGGCCAGATCCCGGGCCCTTCGGAACGGACATCATAAGTCTTCTCGGGGTGGGGGTTCGGCCGCTTCTGCCTCTTCGCCGTCTGCGAAAACGGATGCCAAAATGTCGAGAACGATTCTGACAGAGGCCGAGAGAGGTGCCTCCCTCCCTGCCAAGTTCTGCTAGAAGCGGGTAAAGTCTGCACTGCCCATCCCTGCCCCCCATCCCACCCCATCCACCACTGAAAATAAAGATTTCCACAGTCCTCTGCTCCTCTCTCACGACTTGGGCTGCCGCGGAAGCCCAGCCAGGTGGGTCCTTCTCCAGTTCCCCTCCAGGTGAGCACCCCCTCCTCCCGACTCCCAAAATTATTCCCTGCGGAAAACGGCTTGAGGCCGGGCAGGGATCGGGGCAGAGGCAGAGAGGGGAGCTTCGGGTAAGGAGACCTGATTCAATCGAATAAATACGATTGAATTGAATGAATGAATGAGACCGAACACCCATCCAATCGTCCGTTAACCAAGCGCTGTCGACCAGCTAGATTAGAACAGAACCCGGGTACTCAGAAGCAGCATGGCCTACTGGATACAGCCTGGACGTATTTATATTTATTATATTATATAATATAATAAATATTTATATTTATTATATTATATATGTATAATATTATACATATTTATTACTCTATTTATTTATTTATTTATCTATTTTACTTGTACATTTCTATCCTATTTATTTTATTTTGTTGGTATGTTTGGTTCTGTTCTCTGTCTCCCCCTTTTAGACTGTGAGCCCACTGTTGGGTAGGGACTGTCTCTATGTGTTGCCAATTTGTACTTCCCAAGCGCTTAGTACAGTGCTCTGCACATAGTAAGCGCTCAATAAATACGATTGATTGATTGATTGATTGGACGTCAGAAGGTCATGGGTTCTAATCCCGGCCCTGCCACTTGCTTGCTGTGTGACCTTGGGCAAATCACTTCACTTCTCTGGGCCTCAGTTCCCTCATCTCTAAAATAGGGGTTGAGTCCGTGAGCCCCACGTGGGACAGGGGCTGTGCCCAACTCAATTTGCTTGTAACCACCCCAGCGCTTAGTACAGTGCCAGGCACATAACAAATACCATCGTTGTTACTAAGGAAGGGGAGGCCAACTCCTAGAATCAAGGCAGTTATTCGGCACTTTCTGTATGCTAAGTAATGGGGTGCAATCGAGCTTCTCTTTGTCCCAATCCACCAGATCCCCATTTTACAGATGGGGAAAAAGGCCCCGAGAGGGTAAGTGACTTGCCCAAGGTAACACGGCAGGCCAGCATTCATTCAATCGTATTTATTGAGCGCTTACTGTGTCCCCCTTCTAGACTGTGAGCCCACTGTTGGGTAGGGACTGTCTCTATATGTTGCCAACTTGGACTTCCCAAGCGCTTAGTACAGTGCTCTGCACACAGTAAGCGCTCAATAAATACGATTGATTGATTGCAGTGCATCATCATCATCATCATCAATCGTATTTATTGAGCGCTTACTATGTGCAGAGCACTGTACTAAGCGCTTGGTGAGATTACACCCTGACTCTCCCAGGCCTTTTCTCTTTCCACTAAGCCATACGGTGGACAGTATCTTCCACCTGTTTTCCCCACGTGTGTGTGTGGGCAGAGGGAAGAAAGTCTTTCTGCTGCAAACCCTAAACAAAAAAACCAAACAAAAAATTACCCACAGGCCTTTACGGTCCAATAGAGGCAAGGTTTGTGGGGTGTTTAAAGAAATCAGAGAGAAATCCCACCAAAAAGACTGTGTGGCCTAAGTGCCCACTGGATTTGAAACCGATCCACCCAGGGGACGGAGAAAGGTATCGAAGAGAGAGACCGGTAACTCTTAAGAACATTCGACTGGCCAGAGGAACGTCGAGGCGGCCGACTCTAATCGTCTTCAGAGTGATCTGGCGGCTTTTAGCGCTCACCTGCTTTTACAGTTGCAAGACAAGAACCGTCCTTCTCTTCAAAGCCAACAGAGCAGACGCAGGTGTAGCTGCCTGGGGTATTGACGCAGTCTTGGTTCGCTTTTCCACACATCTTCTCGACTTGGGAGCATTCGTCGATATCTGAGGGAGGCGGGTTTCCCCATGAGAATAATGCTCGGTCGGGGGATGGTTTGCTTTGCTTTCTTGGTCATTTTTTAAAAATGGTATTTGCCGAGCGTTTCCTATATGCCAGACACTGCACAAAGCGCCAGGGTACACATCAGGTTGGACAGAATCCATGTCCCACATGGGGCTTCCCAGTCTTCATCCTCATCCTACAGATGAGGTCACTGAGGCCCAGAGAAGTGAAGTGACTCGTCCAAGGTCTCACAGTAGACAAGTGGAGGAGCTGGGATTACAGCCCAGGTCCTTCCAGCTGAATTCGGCTCAATTCACAACTTCCCGACAGCCACCAAGCGGCTTGGGGAATTATTCAGGACAAAGGGCTGACGGCGGATAAAACAAGTCTTTGTTCACTCAGTCAATGGGATTTGAGCTAAAGATTGTATGCAAAAGTGCTGTTTCAAGGGCTTTGGACTGTGGGACCGAGGGAAATGATTCTTCTTCACCAAAAATAGAATAACCTATAAATCAGTAACTCTTTCACCAGATTATTTTTTTAAAAAAAGGCCCATTCAGCTACTTAATGACCAGCTGTCTAATGAACACATGAACACTATGTAACAGCTGAAGACAAATAATTTAACAGCTTACTTCTGTTTTCAGTAGCTGTAGCAATAACAGTAATTATTATTATGGTATTTGTTAAGTGCTTATTACGTGTCAAACATTGTACTAAGCACTGGGGAGGATATAAGGGAGGTCATGGGTTCTAATCCCGGGCTCCGCCACTTATCAGCTGTATGCCTTTGGGTAAATCGCTTCACTTCTCTGTGCCTCAGTTCCCTCAATCTGTAAAATGGGGATTAAGTCTGTGGGACAACCTGATTACCTTGTATCTATCCCAGAGCTTAGAACAGTGCTTGGCATACGGTAGGCACTTAAATACCATCAATAAATGATTGACCGACTGCCTGAAGAAATCTGCTACAAGTGTTGTGGTTTCATGAAGCACTGTGGCTCAGTGGGAAAGAGCACGGGCTTTGGAGTCAGAGGTCATGGGTTCAAACCCCGGCTCCGCCAATTAGCTGTGTGACTTTGGGCAAGTCACTTAACTTCTCTGGGCCTCAGTTACCTCATCTGTAAAATGGGGTTGAAGACTGCGAGCCCCCCCGTGGGACAACCTGATCATCTTGTAACCTCTCCAGCGCTTAGAACAGTGCTTTGCACATGGTAAGCGCTTAATAAATGCCATTATTATTATTATTATGTAGGACAGGGATATCGACGTTGAAATACTGGCTGTTCCTCCACAACTGGAGCCCTCCGATTCACCACTTAGATTTACAACGGGGGATGTTAGAGAATTTGGTCAGTTGCCGACTACGGGTTGGCCGTCAAGCTGTAGCTATCACGGCCAGACCAATGCTTTTGTTTCCCTGCACTTAGATTTTCTTTTAAAATAGTATTTGTTAAGTGCCGTATAGCGATCTCCCAAGCTCTCTGTACATGCTCTGCTTATATCAAGTGCTCAATAAATACGACTGAATGAGTGCGAGCTTGGGTAAGTCACTTCACTTCTCCGTGCCTCAGTTCCCTCACCTGCAAAATGGGGATTAATACCTGCTCTCCCACTTTCTGAGACTGTGAGCTCCAAGTGGGACCCGATTATATCAACCCCAGTGACAAATACCACAATTATTACGAGCCAGGCACTGTACTAAGCGCTGGGGGAGATACAAGAATCAGGTTCGACACAGCCCATGTCCCACGTGGGGCTCACAGTCTTAATCCCCATTTTAGAAATTCATGGGTTCTAGTCCTGGCTCTGCCACTTGTCTGCTGTGGGACCTTGGGCACGTCACTTCACTTCTCTGGGCCTCAGTTCTCTCATCTGGAAAACGGGGTTGGGACTGTGAGCCCCATGTGGGACAGGGACTGTGTCCAACCCGCTTTGCTTGTATCAACTCCAACGCTTAGAACAGTGCTCGGCACATAGTAAATTGCTAGACAAAGACCATTATTATCACTAACTCTGTTGTACCGTGCTTTCCCAGGCACACAGACCAGTGCTCGGCACACAGTGAGTGCTCTGTAAATACTGATTGGTTGCCTGATTAATAATAACAACAATGATGATGGCATGTATTAAGCGCTTACTATGTGCAAAGCACTGTTTTAAGCACCGGGGAGGTTACAAAATGATCAGGTTGTCCCTCGGGGGGCTCACAGTCTTAATCCCCATGTTACAAATGAGGTAACTGAGGTGCAGAGAAGTGAAGTGACTTGCCCAGAGTCACACAGCTGACAATTGGCGGAGCCGGAATTTGAACCCATGACTTCTGACTCCAAAGCCCGGGCTCTTTCCACTGAGCCACGCTGCTTCTCTAAGTGGCCTTGAGCCCCGCTGACTGGGGTGGTGCCGCCACTTACACACACCCGCCCCGCCCAAACCCCACTTACCGACACACATTCCGTCTTCCAAGGTGTAGCCCCCCGTGCAGTCTTTACACCTTCCCGGGCCTTCTCCCGTGCATCCCGAACAACTGGAATCACACGCTGGGGCCAAGACAAGACAGAGCCGTCACCCTCGCACACGTCTTGGGAGTGGGAGACCCCCCCGGACCCTACCCTCCCCGCTCCCGGCTCCTTCCCGGCCGAGCCGTGGGAAGCTCGACCCCGTCGGGTTTGACGTCGGTTCCCAGGCCGAGCCGCTCGAAGGCACCGATCCAACAGCCCTGACCTTGCGCTTCCTGGGATCCCCTTGGCGAATCAAGGCTTTTCGGTGAGTTCTAGACATCTGTGCTTCCTCAAATGTCTTCTCCGGGGCCTCCCCGCAACCCCACTCCCGCCGTCATCACCAACTTCCTGCCCTGAGCCTCCCGTCATCGGAGCTCTGGGGTCGGCCGAGTGGCCTTCCCGCTCCCGTTACTGCCGGAGAGACGGACATCTTCCCGACGACCCGCGAGACAGCGTGGCTGTCTTCACCGAGGAAAGGCCCCGTCTGGAGTAGGGAGAATGCCGGCCCTCGTTTAATAATAATAATGATGGCATTTGTTAAGCGCTTACTATGGGCGAAGCACTGTTCTAAGCGCTGGGGGCGGATACAAGGTGATCAGGTTGTCCCACGTGGGGCTCACAGTCTTAACCCTCATTTTACAGATGAGGAAACTGAGGCTCAGAGAAGTTAAGTGACTTGCCTAAGGTCACACAACAGACACGTGGCGGAGCCAGGATTAGAACCCATGACCTCTGGCTCCCAAGCCCGGGCTCTTTCCACTGATGGCTGCTTTTATTTTTGCATTTGTTAAGTGCTTACTATGTTCCACGCACTGTACTAGACACCGGGGTAGATACGAGCATATCAGGTTGGACACAGTCCCTGTCCCACAAGGGGCAAAATGGATCCCCATTTTACAGATGAGGTAGCTGAGGCCCAGAGAAGTTAGGGGATTCCCCCAAGGTCACCCTGCAGCCGAGCCAGGATCAGAACCAAGTTTCCAGAAATCAGTCCGGCAGCCCGGGAGGTTACAGAAAATACTCGATTAGAGGCTCGAATGAGGCTGGCCATTATCCAGAAGAGAAAGACAAGCGGGAATCCCCGGAGAAACAGCAGGAACGTTTGGTCCACTCCCCATAAAGAAATCGACACTTGACCCCCCGTTAAAAGCCGAAGAGGGCAGAAAACCAACCTTTGCAGGAATAAGAGCCATCGCTGTTGAGGCAGAAGCGATCCTCTTTGCAAGGATTAGTCTCCTCTGAACATTCATCCACGTCTGAAACGGAAACGTGGGATCGGAAAAACTTCGAACCCAAATCTAGCCCAGGTTCTCATTTCCCTCTCCCTTTCGCGTCGCCCCGACTCCCTCGCAGGAACTGTGACTGATCTGCGTACATTTTAATCTACCTCAGCAAAGTGTTTAGCACCTAGTAAGTGCTTAACCAACACCACAACTCTTATTACTGAATAAAGAAGCAATGATAGGGAAGAGAGTCCTTACCTACGCAAGCGTCTTCATTTTTGACCCAACCAACTCTGCACTCTTTGCAGTCTTTATTGGTTGAACCAGTACAAGTTGTACAAGCTTGATGGCAGGCTGGGAACCAAACGTATTGAAAAGCTTTAAGAATTGAACGCTTTTTTTACACCAGACATTTAAAATGCCCCAAATGCCACACCTCTTGCAGGTTATCAGAGGAAATTTGATGGTTCACTGTATAAAATCATAGCATTTATCCCAAATGGAAAAAAAAAATCACATATCCCAAATAGCCCTCGGCAATTAAATGCCAACTATTTGTACGTCTAAAACATGGTTGTGCTTTGCGGGTGTGGGTGTATTTAATAATAATAATTAGGATGATATTCGTTAAGCTCTTACTATGTGCAAGGCACTGTTCTAATCATTGGGGGGATACAAGGTGATCAGATAGTCCCACATGGGGCTCACAGTCTTAAACCCTATTTTACAGATGAGGTAACTGAGGCCCAGAGAAGTGAAGTGACTTGCCCAAAGTCACACAGCTGACAAGTGGCAGAGCTGGGATTAGAACCCATGACCCCTGACTCCCAAGCCTGGGCTCTTTCTACCGAGCCAAGCTGTATTTGTACGTGGAAAGGAGATAGAATAAACAGGGAGATTAGATTCGTCCATTCTTTTTGGAGAAAACAAAGTCTTTACTAGATCTCCCTGGCATTTAGTATTTTTGATAGTCTTGATCACAGAATTTGCAAGATTCCTCTAAATCCTGGTCAATTCCCACCCATATTTTTTTTTAATGGTATTTGTTAAGCATTTACTATTTGCCTGACATCATCATCAATCGTATTTATTGAGCGCTTACTGTGTGCAGAGCACTGTACTAAGCGCTTGGGAAGTACAAATTGGCAACATATAGAGACAGTCCCTACCCAACAGTGGGCTCACAGTCTAAAAGATTAGTACTATGCTAAAAAAAAAAGCTCAAAACCAAAGAAGCAGCATGGCCTAATGGACCCAACGTGAACCTGGCAGTCAGATGGACCTGGGTTCTAATCCTGGGCTCTGCCTCCTGCTTGCTGTGTGACCTTGGGCAAGTCACTTCACTTCTCTGTACCTCAGATCCCTCCTCCATCAAAATGGGTGGTAAAACTGTGACCCCCATGTGGGACAGGGACTGGGTTCAACCTGAGGAACTTGGATTTACTCCAGTGCTTAGTACAGTACCTAGCACATAGTAAAAACACAGAGGAGGGGAGAGGGAGGAGAGAGAGGAGAGGGAAGAGAGGGGAGAGGGGAGAGAGGGGAGAGGAAAGGGGAGAGAGGGAAGGGGAGAGAGGGAAGGGGAGAGAGGGAAGGGAAGAGAGGGAAGGGGAGAGAGGGAAGGGGAGAGAGGGAAGGGGAGAGAGGGAAGGGGAGAGAGGCGAGAGAGGGGAGAAAGGGAAGGGGAGAGAGGGAAGGGGAGCGAGGGAAGGGGAGAGAGGGAAGGGGAGAGAGGGAAGGGAAGAGAGGGAAGGGGAGAGAGGGAAGGGGAGAGAGGGAAGGGGAGAGAGGGAAGGGGAGAGAGGCGAGAGAGGGGAGAAAGGGAAGGGGAGAGAGGGAAGGGGAGCGAGGGAAGGGGAGAGAGGGAAGGGGAGAGAGGGAAGGGGAGAGAGGAGAGGGGAGAGAGGGGAGAGGAGAGAGGGGAGAGGGGAGAGGGGAGAAGGGAGGGGGAGAGGGGAGAAGGGAGAGGGAAGAGGGGAGAGGGGAGAAGGGAGAGGGGAGAGGGGAGAGGGGAGAAGGGAGGCGAGAGGGCAGAGGGGAGGGGGAGAGGGGAGAGGGGAGGGGGAGAGGGGAGAAGGGAGAGGGAGCATTTTGAGCATATATATCTATTTTTAGAAAATCAACCAAAAAAGTGGAGGTAACGATACTCACACCTGGTCAGAAGATGAGGAGAATGAAGTGGCAGCTGGGTGGGGTGGTCAAACTTACCGGTGCAGACGGCATGTGAGCTGTTCCTCAGCGTGCTGAAGTAACCGTGGGCGCAGTCCAGGCAGAAGGGGCCGGAATAGCCCGGGCTGCAGCTGCATGAACCGTCCCCGCCCCGGCTGCCGTCCCCGTCGCAGCGCCCGTTCCCGTGGCACGGCCTCTCCGACCCACCGACGCAAGCTGGAATCAACATCGTCGTAGTCATGATGGTGGTGTCTGTTAGGTGCTTACTACGTGCCAGGAAGCTGTACTACGTGCTGGGGTGAATACGAGCAAATCGGGGTGGACTGTCCCGAATGGGGCTCACAGTCTTATTAATCCCCATTTTAAAGAGGAGGTTGCTGAGGCCCAGAGAAGTGAAGTGACTTGCCCAAGACCACACAGCAGACAAGTCACAGAGCTGGGATTAGAACCCATGACGCCCAGGCCTAATCTCTAACCACTCTGCCATGCAGCTTCTCCATGTTACTTTGTGACAATCACCACACTAAGTGCTGGAAATATGTACATATGTTTGTACATATTTATTACTCTATTTATTTATTTTATTTATACATATCTATTCTATTTATTTTATTTTGTTAGTATGTTTGGTTTTGTTCTCTGTCTCCCCCTTTTAGACTGTGAGCCCACTGTTGGGTAGGGGCTGTCTCTAGATGTTGCTAATTTGTACTTCCCAAGCGCTTAGTACAGTGCTCTGCACATAGTAAGCGCTCAATAAATACGATTGATGATGATGATGATGATGATGGAAACACAAGACCACACAGCACTTATATCCGTATCTGAAATTTATTTATTCATATTGATGTCTCCCCCATCTAGACCGTAAACTCATTATGGGCAGAGAACGTGTCTGTTTATTGTTATATTGTACTCTTCCAAGTGCTTAGTACAGTGTTCTGCACACAGTAAGCACTTTTAGACTGTGAGCCCACTGTTGGGTAGGGACTGTCTCTATATGTTGCCAATTTGTACTTCCCAAGCGCTTAGTACAGTGCTCTGCACATAGTAAGCGCTCAATAAATACGATTGATGATGATGATGATGAATAAGTACAACTGACTAACTAAAGCAGCGTGGCTCAGTGGAAAGAGCCCGGGCTTTGGAGTCAGAGGTCACGGGTTCAAACCCCGGCTCTGCCAACTGTCAACTGTGTGCCTTTGGGCAAGTCACTTAACTTCTCTGGGCCTCAGTTACCGCATCTGTAAAATGGGGATTAAGACTGTGAGCCCCCCGTGGGATAACCTGATCACCTCGTAACCTCCCCAGTGCTTAGAACAGTGCTTTGCACATAGTAAGCACTTAATAAATATTATTATTATTATTATTATAGGGACTGTGTCCAACCTGATTTGCCTGTATCCACCCCGGAGCTTAGAACAGTCCCTGGCACATAGTATGCACTTAACAAATGACATAATTATTATCAAAGGACTTTAAAGTTCCAAAATCGAGGAGACGGGTGGGGATTATTATTATGTTATTTGTTAAACGCTTACTAGGCGCTAGGCACTATATTAAGCGCTGGGGTGGATACAAGCAAATCGGTTTGGGGAGATGTCCTAACTCCTAGGGACAAGCCTTTTCCAAATGTACACTTACCAAGACAGTCTGGTCCGTATGTTCCTGGAGGGCAACAAACTTCAATTGTTTCCACACACAACCACTTAAGTAAATCAGGATATTTCTTCTTCCTGTTAAATAAAAAGTTTCCCTGTCAGGATCTTCGACAAAAATCTTTCTCTCTTAAAAAGGCGAAAGTGAACTGAACTCAACACACACATTTGAGGCATGGGTATTTCTTCCTGTGACATCCAGAACTCCCATTCCACAGTTCTGGAAAATTGAATACATACTACAAACCCCACTGTGATCAAGATGGAAGCAAGGGGGACACACGGAAGAGTAGCGTGTCCAACTAACTGATGCAATTCTCATCTCAAAATCCCGCCCCTGGGGTGACGGAATTCCCATCTCAATTGTCCCATTGGAAGCAGCACGGAGTAGTGGATACAGTTGGGCCTGTGAGTCAGGAGGTCATAAATTCTAATCCCGGCTCCACCACTTGGCTGCTGTGTGACCTTGGGCAAGTCGCTTCACTTCTCTGTGTCTCAGTTCCCTCAGCTGGAAAATGGGGATTGAAACTGTGAGCCCCATGTGGGACAGGGATTGGGTCCAACCTGATTTGCTTGTATCCACCCCAGCGTTTAGTGGAGTGCCTGGCACAGAGTAAGCACTTAACAAATCCCATCATTATTATTATTAGCACAGGAGCAATCCAGGGTTGGAGCACTGTCTTGATGCCCAGAGCACACCATGTTCTCCCTCGACCAAGTAGGAAGAAATAAAATTCCACCGACCGAAGGTCGAACGAACATTAAAACTCTTATCACTTCCTCGTGACCGGCCCTTTTAAAATGATCAAGCCCGAAACTGGCTCAATGTGGACTCGTTGTCCCTTAAGTTTCTAAATCTTTCAAGCGTTCTCAAATGGTGTCCCTTTTAAAGCAGAATTTCTTTAGTCTACAGAATTCAGGGCTTCATTCTAAAGAGCCTAGTAATTCAATTACACTCAGGGGTCATCTTTCCAGGGAACGGAAGCTGTGGCCCTACCTATTCAATACAAATACCTGAAAGGAAAAGAACAGAAAGCTTAGATCACCACTGGACTGCCAATCATCATCATTATTACTATAGTATTTAAGCAATTACTATGTGACCAGCACTGTCAATAGTAGGAAACAATTTTGTCAAGACCATGTTTTTACATGGACTGCTTCAGCAAAAGGGAACATAACGCAGCACTTAGAACAGTGCTCGCCACATAGTCGCCGCTTAAGAAATACCATAATCATAATAATGATCACAAAGTAGCCAACTCTATAAGGGTTTCTAAGGGAAATCAAAGAACGAGACCACAATAGGCCAAAGCAGCAGTTGTAGCCCCAAACCTGCTATCGGAAAAGTCACTCGGGTTTGACTCCTTATCTCCATCAGATTAAACTATCATCAAAACTCCCGAATTCACCCAAGACTGCTATCGAGTCTCCCTATCCGTCTTTCCAAAATACGTTGGAATATGTTGAAACAGAGATGACAGTGAAAGGGCCCCCAAATCCTGGTGATGATCGTATTTCTTGGATTAACACTGGAGAAAGCCTTGGCCCCAGAACAGGATAAGGATGACAGCGGAAACTGTATCCTTCAAAGGAATATCACTTTTCTCACGAAGGGTCAAGGGTACTTACATTTTGAACCACCAGTTCTCAATATGTTCTTCATGCTCTTCCACCATGTTGTTACATTCAAAATTACTGCTGTCACACAACTTCTCAATAATTTCTACCAGTCGAATTTCACTAAAACACACACACAAGAAACAAAAAAACAAACCAACCCAGGGACAAATCCATTATTGAAAGTCAAACTGATGGTTCAGCGTAATCAACATCCCTTATGATGCCCACTGGGATTTCGTCTCATCGATCTCCCCGTCGACCCTCCGCCCGCGTCCTACTGGAATTCCCTCCCCCTTCCTATCCGACGGACCACCACCCTCCCCACCTCCCAAGCCTTATTAAAATCCCATCTCCTCCAACAGGCCTTTCCCGACTAAGCCTTTATCTCTTACTCCCTCTCCCTTCTGGGTCACCTCGCGCTTGGCTTCGTACCCTTTATTCACCTCTCCCTCGGCCCCAACGGCTCGTGTCCACGCTCGCCATTTATTTATATCGATGGCTGTCTCCCCCTCTAACAATCAATCGTATTTATTGAGCGCTTACCACGTGCAGGGCACTGTACTAAACCCTTGGGAGATTAGGATACAATAAAATTAGCGGACGTGTTCCCTGCCCATAACCAGCTAATGGTCTAGAGGGGGAGATGGACATTAACATAAACAAGTAATTTATAATACGAAAATACATAAAGATGTGTACCTAAGGGCTATGGGCTTCCTCATAATTGACTTTAAAGCAGTCCACCACCCCTGGTGTTAACCTTATCACTGTACCTCAATCTCATCTATCTCACCAACTACCTCTCATCCACCCTCCTCCTATTAGACAGATAATTGCTCTTCCCCACTTCAAAGCCTTCCCAAAGGCTCATCTCCTCCAGGAAGCCTTCCCTGACTGGTCCCCCCCCAACTCCTCTTCTTCCACTCCCTTCTGTGCCACTCTTACTTGCTCCTTCATTCGCCCTCCCTCACGGCACAAATGTATGTATATTACAGATCTGTAATTTATTTACTTTGATGTCTGTCTGCCCTTCTAGACTGTGAGCTCGTTGTGGCCAGGGAATGTGTTATATTGTGCTCTCCCAAGCGCTTAGTACAGTGCTTTGCCTCAGAAAATACGACTGAATGGGCTTGGGGGTGGAGCAGATATCACGTGTCCAAGGGTCACAGTTTGAAGTGCATAGGCTCTAGACGGTAAACTCCTTGTGGACAGGGAACACGTCTACCAACTCTGTTATACTGCACTCTCCCAAACGCTTAGTACAGTGCTCGGTTCACAGTAAGCGCTCAATAAATACCATCGATTAAGAATTCTCTCAGTGGGGTATAACCAAAGCGTGTCAGACACTTCCCCTGCCTCCGCCACTCAATAATATTTTCTTTTTAATGGTACTTGTTCAGTGCTTATGGCGTGCCAGGCGCCACACTAACTCCAGGAGAAGATATCAGGTCGGAAACCAGGTTCACAGTCAAAGTAGGAAAGAGAACGAGTGTTTAATTCCCATTTTATAGAGAAGCAGCGTGGCTCAGTGGAAAGAGCCCGGGCTTTGGAGTCAGAGGTCATGGGTTCAAATCCCGGCTCTGCCAACTGCCTGCTGTGTGACTTTGGGCCAGTCACTTCACTTCTCTGGGCCTCAGTTCCCTCATCTGTAAAATGGGGATGAAGGCTGTGAGCCCCCCGTGGGACAACCTGATCACCTTGTAACCTCCCCAGCGCTTAGAACAGTGCTTTGCACATAGTAAGCACTTAATAAATATCATTATTATTATAGGGACTGTGTCCAACCTGATTTGCCTGTATCCACCCCGGAGTGGTGGATACTGTGTGCAAAGCACACAGTAAGCGCTTAATTAATGCTATCATTATTATTATTATTATTATTTTACAGATCAGGAAACCGAGGCACAGAGCAGTGATTCGCCTAAGGTTACGTTGCACAAAAACAGCCGAGCCGGGATTAGAACCCAGGTTCTCTGACTCTTAGGCCCGGGCTCTTTCCACTAGGCCACACTGCTTCCCTCAATGAAGCCCCACAGGAGAGCACAAAAGACCAAAACGTTAGGTCCAGGCAAGACTTTTAAAAAATATAACTTTATCTGTTTCAGGTAAGTGGAAGGTACACTTTTAGGAGCAAAAAAAAAAGAAAATGTACACCTTACCTGGATTCGTATTTTGACAGGGTCTTTTCCTCCCAAGCTGTGTTTCCACCACCAAAATTCTTCTTTGCCGTTTCTACTAATCCCTGTAAAAAGGACACACACAAACTCACCGGTAACGTTTTCTTATAGAAAACCTCGTAAACTATAGCTTTTGCCTTGGAGGCAAATATGAGTGAAAATGTAAGCGGTTCCACCTATTTCTTAACAGTTTAGAGGGCGTGCCTCGAACCAGAAGCGATATCCGTTCATTCGATCGTATTTACGGAGCGCTTACTGCGCGCAAACCATTCATTCATTCATCCAATCGTATTTATTGAGCGCTTACTGTGTGCAGAGCACCGTACTAAGCGCTTGGGAAGTCCAAGTTGGCAACATATAGTGACGGCCCCTACCCAACAATGGGCTCACAGTCTAGAAGGGAGGGGGGACAGACAACAAAACAAAACATACTGAGCGCTTGAGAAAGGGTATAACAATAGACACATCATCATCATCATCATCATCCGTATTTATTGAGCGCTTACTGTGTGCAGAGCACTGTACTAAGCGCTTGGGAAGCACAAGTTGGCATCATATAGAGACAGTCCCTACCCAACAGTGGGCTCACAGTCTAAAAGGGGGAGACAGAGAACAAAACCAAACATACTAACAAAATAAAATAAATAGAATAGATATGTACAAGTAAAATAAATAAATAAATAGAGTAATAAATATGTACAAACATATATACATATATACAGGTGGTGTGGGGAAGGGAAGGAGGTAAGATGGGGGGATGGAGAGGGGGACGAGGGGGAAAATTCCCACATGCCCACTGCTGGGTAGGGATTGTCTCTATATGTTGCCAACTTGTACTTCCCAAGCGCTTAGTACAGCACTCTGCACACAGTAAGCGCTCAATAAATACGATTGATTGATTCCCTGCCCAAGTTGGAGTTCAGTGTGGGGCAATAATATCCACCTTTGAGTAAACGGGAGCTGGGAAAACCATTGCCCAGTTGGAGGAGCAGCGTGGCCCAGTAAGAAAGAGCCCGGGCTTTGGAGTCAGAGGTCATGGGTTCAACTCCCGACTCCGCCAACTGTCAGCTGTGTGCCTTTGGGCCAGTCACTTCACTTCTCTGGGCCTCAGTTACCTCATCTGGAAAATGGGGATTAAATCTGTGAGCCCCACGAGGGACAACCTGATCACCTTGGTAACCTCCCCAGCGCTTAGAACAGTGCTTTGCACATAGTAAGCCCTTAATAAATGCCATTATTATTATTATTATTATTATTATTATTAGGAGAGCCCGTTGTTGGGTAGGGACCGTCTCTATATGTTGCCAACTTGTACTTCCCAAGCGCTTAGTACAGTGCTCTGCACACAGTAGGCGCTCACTCTGAATGAATGAATGAATCGTATCTGAAGTCATGATTCAAACCCTCCAACGCAGCTGGAGTTGTTTAACCACAAATGACATCAGACCTCCCGCTGCCGCGAAACTTCACCTAGGCAGCATCCTTTGAGTGCAGACGTTTCTCGGTTCCGATGGCACCAGCGACAGAGAAACACGTCGCCGATAGTTAAAGCGGAGTCCGGTTTCGGGTAACCGGCTCCACGACGGCCAGGAACCCCCTCCTCTCCTCGCCTCCGCCCCGTATCCTTAGCTCTGCCGGTTCCATTACTTCGAGGCCCTTCTGCATCAGCTATAACTTCATCATCAATCGTATTTATTAAGCGCTTACTATGTGCAGAGCACTGTACTAAGTGCTTGGGAAGTACCAATTGGCCACATATATTGGCAACTTGGATCTCTCCCCTTCGAGCACTTGATATTCCTCCTCAGCTGTCGTCCATTTCACCATCTGTCTCTCCCTCTGGACTGCAAGCTCCTTATGGGCAGGGAGCGTGTCTACCAACTCTGTTACACTGTCCTCTCAAGCGCTTAGTGCAGTGCTCTGCACAATGTAGCTCAATAAATATCACTGATGGATTGATGGGCTGCACTTAGTACAGTGCTCTGTACAAGGTAGGTGCTCAATAATAGAAGCAGCGTGGCTCAGTGGAATGAGCGCGGGCTTGGGAGGCAGAGGTCATGGGTTCGAATCCCACCTCCCCCACATGTCTGCTGTGTGAACTTGGGCAAGTCACTTCACTTCTCTGTGCCTCAGTTCCCTCATCTGTAAAATGGGGATTAAGCTCAATAAATATCACTGATGGATTGATGGGCTGCGCTTAGTACAGTGCTCTGTACAATGTAGGTGCTCAATAATAGAAGCAGCGTGGCTCAGTGGAAAGAGCGCGGGCTCGGGAGGCAGAGGTCATGGGTTCGAATCCCACCTCCCCCACATGTCTGCTGCGTGACCTTGGGCAAGTCAACTTCACTTCTCTGTGCCTCAGTTCCCTCATCTGTAAAATGGGGATTAAGACTGTGAGCCCCACGTGGGACAACCTCATCTCCTTGTGTTCCCCCCAGCGCTTAGAACAGTGCTTTGCACATAGTAAGCGCTTAATAAATACCAACATTATTATTATTATTATTATCACTGATGGACTGATTGGCTGTCACCTGAGGTAACAAGCCAATTCCCTGCCGGCAGAAATGTTGGGAGAGGAAGAGTCACCCTTGACCCTGGGCACATAATAACAATAATAATAATAGCATTTGTTAAGCGCTTATTATGTGCAAAGCACCGTTCTAAGCGCTGAGGAGGATACAAGGTGATCAGATTGTCCCACGTGGGGCTCACAGTCTTCATCCCCGTTTTACAGATGAGGGAACTGAGGCACAAGTGACTTCCCCACGGTCACACAGCCGACACTCGGCGGAGCTGGGATTTGAACCCATGACCTCTGACTCCAAAGCCCGGGCTCTTTCCATCGAGCCACGCTGCTGTTTCGTCACATGAAGCTGCACGGCGCACAGGGAGAGGGAATTCCTGGTTTTGGAAAAGGAAGAAAGGGGGGGGGGGGGGCGAAAGGAGACTGCTGGGGAAGCAGAACACCAAATCCAGATGTGGGTTGGGTTCGAACCCTCTCGCGACTGTAAGCTCGTTGTCGGCAGGGAATGTCACTACTCTTGTTACAGTGTACTCTCTCAGGCGCTTAGTACAGATCTGCACGCACTAAGGACTGTTGTTTGATTGACTTCTCAGCAGGGCTTGACCTGAGGGTACCACCCTGCCTCTACTCTACCTCCTGAGTGTCCGGATCAAAAAACAGCCCCCTCCTCACCCCCTGCAAAGGAGAAGCTGGGCCCTGGATAAAGTTCTCCTCTTAATCAATCATATTTATTGAGCGCTTACTGTGTGCAGAGCACTGTACTAAGCGCTTGGGAAGTACTG
This sequence comes from Tachyglossus aculeatus, assembly GCF_015852505.1. Classification (NCBI taxonomy): domain Eukaryota; kingdom Metazoa; phylum Chordata; class Mammalia; order Monotremata; family Tachyglossidae; genus Tachyglossus; species Tachyglossus aculeatus. Next base: position 54,962,238 of record NC_052079.1, read on the forward strand.
GGGTGTGGGGAGAGGGGAACTATCATTCATTCATTCAATCGTATTTGTTGAGCGCTTACTGGCAGTGCTGGTACCTGCTAGCAGGGTGACACCCCAAAATCCCGGAAGATCCTGCATATCTATTCTATTTATTTTATTTTGTTAGCATGTTTGGTTTTGTTCTCCGTCTCCCCCTTTTAGACTGTGAGCCCACTGTTGGGTAGGGACTGTCTCTATATGTTGCCAACTTGTACTTCCCAAGCGCTTAGTACAGTGCTCTGCACACAGTAAGCGCTCAATAAATATGATTGATTGGGTCAAAAAACAGCCCCCTCCTCACCCCCAGCAAAGGAGAAGCTGGGCCCTGGATGAAGTTCTCCTCTTAATCAATCAATCGTATTTATTGAGCGCTTACTGTGTGCAGAGCACTGTACTAAGCGCTTGGGAAGTACGGGGGTGTGGGGAGAGGGGAACTGTCATTCATTCAATCGTATTTATTGAGCGCTTACTGGCAGTGCTGGTACCTGCTAGCAGGGTAAGCTCAACTCCTCTACCCCTGACACCCCAAAATCCCGGAAGACCCTGGAAGAGTTGGGCCCAAGCCACTCGCCCGCAATGGTATTTATGGAGCGCTTCCTGGGTGTTGACTTTTAGACTGTGAGCCCACTGTTGGGCAGGGACTGTCTCTATATGTTGCCAATTTGTACTTCCCAAGCGCTTAGCACAGTGCTCTGCACACAGTAAGCGCTCAATAAATACGACTGATGATGATGACGATGTTGAGGGCTGCACTAAGCGCTCGGGACAGTGCAACGTAACCACATAATCCCCCTTTCAGACGGTGAGCCCACTGTTGGGTAGGGACTGTCTCTCTATGTTGCCAACTTGTACTTCCCAAGCGCTTAGTACAGTGCTCTGCACACAGTAAGTGCTCAATAAATACGATTGATGATGATGATGATGACATAATAGAGTTGGTAGACATGCTCACTGCCTATTACAGTCTAGACCCGGACCCTAGCGTCCCCCTCAGCCCAAACCCGGACCCCCTTCGGAGACTTCTTGAAGGCCCATCTCCTCCAGGAGGCCTTCCCAGGCTGATCCCGGCTTTTCCTCATCTTCCACTCCCTTCAGCCTCGCCCTGACTCACTCCCTTTGCTCTCCCTCCCCCCCTCATCCCACCCCCCCAGCGCTTATCGTCCCTGTCATCATTTATTGATATTGACGGCTATTTATTTGTATTGATGTCTGACGTATTGAAATACAGTCTTCTAGACTGTGAGCCCACTGTTGGGTAGGGACCGTCTCTATACCATCATCATCAATCGTATTTATTGAGCGCTTACTATGTGCAGAGCACTGTACTAAGCGCTTGGGAAGAACAAATTGGCAACATATAGAGACAGTCCCTACCCAACAGTGGGCTCACAGTCTAAAAGGGGGAGACAGAGAACAAAACCAAACATACTAACAGAATAAAATAAATAGAATAGATATGCACAAATAAAATAAATAAATAAAAAGAGTAAAAAATATGTACAAACATATATACATATATACAGGTGCTGTGGGGAAGGGAAGGAGGTAAGATGGGGGGATGGAGAGGGGGACGAGGGGGAGAGGAAGGAAGGGGCTCAGTCTGGGAAGGCCTCCTGGAGGAGGTGAGCTCTCAGCAGGGCCAACTTGTACTTCCCAAGCGCTTAGTACAGTGCTCTGCACACAGTAAGCGCTCAATAAATACGATTGATTGAAAAGCAGCATGGCTCAATGGAAAGAGCACGGGCTTGGGGGTCGTGGGTTCTAATCCCTGTCCGCCACTTGTCAGTTGTGTGACTTTGGGCAAGTCGCTTAACTTCTCCGCCTCGGTTCCCTCATCTGTACAATGGGAATTAAGACTATGAGCCCCATGTGGGACAATCTGATTACCTTCATCATCATCAATCGTATTTATTGAGCGCTTACTATGTGCAGAGCACTGTACTAAGCGCTTGGGAAGTACAAGTTGGCAACATATAGAGACAGTGTCTACCCAACAGTGGGCTCACCTTGTATCCCCCCCCAGCACTTAGAACAGTGCTTGGCACATAGTAAGCGCTTAACAAATATCATCATTACTGTCTGTTTCCCCTCCCCTAGACTGCGAGCTCATTGTGGAAAGGGGCTGCCTCTCTTCACTGTTATACTGTGCCTTCCCAAACGCTTAGTATAGTGCTCTGCGCACAGTCGGCGCTCAATAAAGTGTGACTCAGTGGAAAGAGCCCGGGCTTTGGAGTCAGACATCATGGGTTCAAATCCCAGCTCTGCCAGTTGTCAGCTGTGTGACTTTGGGCAAGTCACTTCACTTCTCTGTGCCTCAGTTACCTCACCTGTAAAATGGCGATGAAGACTGAGCCCGCCGTGGGACAACCTGATCACCTTGTTACCTCCCCAGTGCTTAGAACAGTGCTTTGCACAAAGTGCTTAATAAATGCCATTATTATTATTATTTTATAGTAAGCGCTTAACAAGTATCATCATTAATGCCTGCCTCCCCTCCCCTAGACTGCGAGCTTGTTGTGAGCAGGGGCTGCCTCTCTTCACTGCTGTACTGTACCTTCCCAAACGCTTAGTACAGTGCTCTGCGCACAGTCCGCGCTCAATAAAGCGTGGCTCAGTGTAAAGAGCCTGGGCTTTGGAGTCAGAGATCATGGGTTCAAATCCCGGCTCCGCCAGTTGTCAGCTGTGTGTCTTTGGGTAAGTCACTTCACTTCTCTGGGCCTCAGTGACCTCATCTGTAAAATGGGGATTAAGATTGTGGGCCCCCCGTAGGACAACCTGATCACCTTGTAACCTCCCCAGCGCTTAGAACAGTGCCTGGCACATAGTAAGCGCTTAATAAATGCCATCATTATTTATTATTATTATGGGTTCAAATCCCGACTCCGCCAATTGCCAGCTGTGTGACTTTGGGCAAGTCGCTTCACTTCCCCGTGCCTCAGTTCCCTCATCTGGAAAATGGGGATGAAGACTGTGAGCCCCCCCCCAGGGACAACCTGATCACCTTGCAACCTCCCCAGCGCTTAGAACAGTGCTTGGCACATAGTAAGCGCTTAATAAATGCCATCATCATTATTATTATTAGTCTCTGGGCCTCAGTTCCCTCATCTGTAAAACGGGGATGAAGACTGTGAGCCCCCCCAGGGACAACCTGATCACCTTGCAACCTCCCCAGCGCTTAGAACAGTGCTTGGCACATAGTAAGCGCTTAATAAATGCCATTATTATTATTATTATTAGTCTCTGGGCCTTAGTTCCCTCATCTGTAAAAGGGGGGTGAAGACTGTGAGCCCCCCAGGGACAACCTGATCACCTTGCAACCTCCCCAGCGCTTAGAACAGTGCTTGGCACATAGTAAGCGCTTAATAACTGCCATCATTATTATTATTATTATTATATTTTGGGGGGGGGATGACTCCAGAGGTGGAGGCCGGCGGCCTGGGCCTCACCTGGTTGAAGCGGTTGACAATGTCCTTGCAGATGTTACACTTGTTGGCCGCCTCCGCCGCGAAGGCTGCCGGGAGGAGCAAGAGGAGCAAGACCGGCCGGCGCATGATGAGCAGGCGGCCGAAGGACCGACCGCCGCCACGGCGCGCATGCGCGCAGCCGCCGGGAGGGGACGCCCCCTCCCGCCCTTCCTGCGCCTGCGCCGCCCCCGGCCCCGCCCACCCCCAGCGCCTGCCAATCTGCCCCGCGGGACCCCGCCCCCTCCGCCGGGTCCGGCGCCGCCATTGGACGGGAGCCCGCCCCGACGTGGCCGAATCCGGCCTCGCCACGAGCAAGGGCCAATCGGAGGGGCCCGGGTCAGCACAAAGCCGAGGGCGCGAGACGGGCGGCCATCTTAGGGCCTGGCAGGGCGAGGCCCGGGGACTGGCCGGCGAGGCCGGCGGGCGGCCATCTTGGAGGCGGGCGCCACTGCGCAGAATCCCCGCCGGGCCGCGTGCGGGCGCCTCAGGGGCTTCTTAAAGGACCGGCCGAGGCCTGCTCACGGCGCCGCCGCCTTCGTCGTAGTTGGCGTCGTCGTCGTCGCAATCAAGCGTGCTTATTGAGCGCTTACTATGTGCAGAGCACTGTGCTAAGCGCTAAGTCTCGTCCTCGGAGGAGGAGCCGTCGGGAGAAGTGTGCGATCGGTGAGGGGAGAGGGGCCTGGGGGCTTCCCTTCGGCGGGGGCGGAGGTCATGGCGGGCAGCCCCCTGCCTCCGGGCCACCCCGGTCAAAGGCCTGATGGGAAAATCCCGGACCGCCAAGGCGGGATGGGGGGGGGGAATGTGGCCATTTGTCCTTCCCAAGCGCTTAGTGCAATGCTCTGCACACTGTAAGCGCTCAATTCAGTCATTCAGTCGGATTTATTGAGCGCTTACTGTGTGAAGAGCACTGGACTAAGCGCTTGGGAAGCCCAAGTTGGCCACATATAGAGGCGGGCCTTACCCCGCACAGAAAAATTGCTCAATTCATTCATTCAGTCGTATTTATTGAGCGCTTACTGTATGCAGAGCACTGCACTAAGCGCCTGGGAGGGACAACTTGGCAACGTATAGAGACGGTCCTTACCGGGCACACAGGAATTGCTCAATTCATTCATTCCGTTGTATTTATTGAGCGCTTACTGTATGCAGAGCACTGGACTAAGCGCTTGGGAAGGGCAACTTGGCAACATATAGTACAGTGCTCTGCACATAGTAAGCGCTCAATAAATACGATTGATGATATAGAGATGGTCCTTACCCTGCACACCGAAATTGCTCAATTCATTCATTCTGTCGTATTTATTGAGCGCTTACTGTATGCAGAGCACTGCACTAAGCGCCTGGGAAGGACAGCTTGGCGACGTAAAGGACGGTCCTTACCGTGCACACAGGAATTGCTCAATTCATTCATTCAGTCGTATTTATTGAGCGCTTACTGTATGCAGAGCACTGGACTAAGCGCTTGGGAAGGACAACTTGGCAACATATAGTACAGTGCTCTGCACAAAGTAAGCGCTCAATAAATACGATTGATGATATAGAGATGGTCCTTACCCTGCACACAGGAATTGCCCAATTCATTCATTCCATTGTATTTATTGAGCGCTTACTGTATGCAGAGCACTGGACCAAGCGCTTGGGAAGGACAACTTGGCAACATATAGAGACGGTCCTTACCCTGCACACAGGAATTGCTCAATTCATTCATTCCATTGTATTTATTGAGCGCTTACTGTATGCAGAGCACTGGACTAAGCGCCTGGGAAGGACAACTTGGCAACGTATAGAGACGGGCCTTACCGTGCACACGGGAATTGCTCAATTCATTCATTCGGTCGTATTTACTGAGCGCTTACTGTATGCAGAGCACTGCACTAAGCGCCTGGGAAGGACAACTTGGCAACGTAAGGAGACGGGCCTTACCGTGCACACAGGAATTGCTCAATTCATTCATTCAGTCGTATTTATTGAGCGCTTTCTTTATGCAGAGAACTGTACTAAGCGCTTGGGAAGGACAACTTGGCAACGTATAGAGACGGTCCTTACCCTGCACACAGGAATTGCTTAATTCATTCATTCCATTGTATTTATTGAGCGCTTACTGTATGCAGAGCACTGGACTAAGCGCTTGGGAAGGACAACTTGGCAACGTACAGAGACGGACGGTCCTCACCCTGCACACAAGAATTGCTCAATTCAGTCATTCCATCGTATTTATTGAGCGCTTGCTGTATGCAGAGCACTGGACTAAGCGGTTGGGAAGGACAACTTGGCAACGTGTAGAGACGGGCCTTACCGTGCACACAGGAATTGCTCAATTCATTCATTCCATTGTATTTATTGAGCGCTTACTGTATGCAGAGCACTGGACTAAGCTCTTGGGAAGGACAACTTGGCAGCATATAGAGACGGTCCTTACCCTGCACACAGGAATTGCTCAATTCATTCATTCAGTCGTATTTATTGAGCGTTTACTGTATGCAGAGCACTGCACTAAGCGCCTGGGAAGGACAACTTGGCAACGTATCGAGACGGGCCTTACCGTGCACACAGGAATTGGTCAATTCATTCATTCCATTGTATTTATTGAGCGCTTACTGTATGCAGAGCACTGGACTAAGCGCTTGGGAAGGACAAGTTGGCAGCATATAGAGATGGTCCTTACCCTGCACACAGGAATTGTTCATTCATTCCATTGTATTTATTGAGCGCTTACTGTATGCAGAGCACTGGACTAAGCGCTTGGGAAGGACAACTTGGCAACGTGTAGAGACGGTCCTTGCCCTGCACACAGGAATTGCTCAATTCATTCATTCAGTCGTATTTATTGAGCGCTTACTGTATGCAGAGCACTGGACTAAGTGCTTGGGAAGGACAACTTGGCAACATATAGAGACGGTCCTTACCGTGCACACAGGAATTGCTCAATTCATTCATTCCATCGTATTTATTGAGCGCTTACTGTATGCAGAGCACTGGACTAAGCGCTTGGGAAGGACAACTTGGCAACGTATAGAGACGAACGGTCCTTATCCTGCACACAAGAATTGCTCAATTCAGTCATTCCATCGTATTTATTGAGCGCTTATTGTACGCAGAGCACTGGACTAAGCGCTTGGGAAGGACAACTTGGCAACGTATAGAGACGGTCCTTACCGTGCACACAGGAATTGCTCAATTCAGTCATTCCATTGTATTTATTGAGTGCTTACTGTATGCAGAGCACTGGACTAAGCGCTTGGGAAGGACAAGTTGGCAGCATATAGAGACGGTCCTTAGCCTTGCTCAGTTAATTCATTCCATTGTATTGAGCGCTTACTGTATGCAGAGCACTGGACTAAGCGCTTGGGAAGGACAAGTTGGCAGCATATAGAGACGGTCCTTACCCTGCACACAGGAATTGCTCAATTCATTCATTCCATTGTATTTATTGAGCGCTTACTGTATGCAGAGCACTGGACTAAGCTCTTGGGAAGGACAACTTGGCAACGTATAGAGACGGGCCTTACTGGGCACACAGGAATTACTCAATTCATTCATTCCATTGTATTTATTGAGCGCTTACTGTATGCAGAGCACTGGACTAAGCGCTTGGGAAGGACAACTTGGCCACGTATAGAGACGGTCCTTACCCTGCACACATTCAATAATAATGATGGCATTTGTTAAGCGCTTACTATGTGCCAAGCACTGTTCTAAGCGCTGGGGAGGATACAAGGTGATCAGGTTGTCCCAAGTGGGGCTCACAGTCTTCATCCCCATATTTTACAGATGAGGGAACTGAGGCCCAGAGAAAGGAATTAATCAATCAATCATATTTATTGAGCGTTTACTGTGTGCAGAGCACTGTACTAAGCGCTTGGGAAGTACAAGTTGGCAACATATAGAGACAGTCCCTACCCAACAGTGGGCTCACAGTCTAAAGGAAGTGACTTGCCCAGTCACACAGATGACAAGTGGCGGAGCAGGGATTTGAACCCATGACCTCCGACTCCCAAGCCCGGGCTCTTTCCACTGAGCCACGCTGCTTCTCTAAAAATGAATAAATGAATGAATTTATTCCATGGCGGGGGGAGGGCTGAGGGACGGAAGCCGCCCATAACTCCGGATCTGCTATTTTATTTCTTTATTTGTATTGATGTCTGCCTCTCAACCCCCTCTTAATAATAATGATGGCATTTATTAAGCGCTCACTATGTGTCAAGCACTGTTCTAAGCGCTGGGGGGATACAAGGTGATCAGGTTGTCCCACATGGGGGCTCACAGTCTTCATCCCCATTTTACAGATGAGGTCACTGAGGCCCAGAGAAGCTAAGTGACTAGCACAGAGTCACCCAGCTGACAAGTGGCGGGGCAGGATTAGAACCCATGACCTCTGACTCCCAAGCCCGGGCTCTTTCCACTGAGCCACGCTGCTTCTCTTCCTTATCTCCGGATCTGCCAATTTATTTCTTTATTTGTATCGATCTCTGCCTCTTTCCCTCCTCTTGACTATAACCTGGTTGCGGGCAGGGATTGTGTCTGTTCATTGTTGTATTGTCCTCTCTCCAGCGCCTAGTACAGTGCTCTGCATTCAACAGTGCTTTGCACATAGTAAGCGCTTAATAAATGCCATCGTCATTATTAAGTCGTATTTCTTGAGCGCGTACTGTGTGCGGAGCACTGCATTAAATGCTTGGAAAGTACAATTACAGTACTCTGCATTCATTCATTCAGTCGTATTTATTGAGCGCTTACTGTGTGCAGAACGCTGTATTAAGCGCTTGGAAAGTACAATTCCAGTTACAGTGTTCTTCATTCACTCAGTCATATTTATTGAGCGCCTACTGTGTGCAGAGCACTATATTAAGCGCTTGGAAAGTACAGTTCCAATTACAATGTTCTTCATTCATTCAGTCGTATTTATTGAGCGCTTACTGTGTGCAGAACACTGTACTAAGCGCTTGGAAAGTACAATTCCAATTACAGTTCTTCATTCACTCAGTCATATTTATTGAGTGCCTACCGTGTGCAGAGCACTGTACTAAGCGCTTGGAAAGTACAGTTCCAATTACAGTGTTCTTCATTCACTCAGTCATATTTATTGAGCACCTACTGTGTGCAGAGCACTATATTAAGCGCTTGGAAAGTACAGTTCCAATTACAATGTTCTTCACTCATTCAGTCTTATTTATTGAGCTCTTACTGTGTGCAGAACACTGTACTAAGCGCTTGGAAAGTACAATTCCAATTACAGTGTTCTTCATTCACTCAGTCATATTTATTGAGTGCCTACCGTGTGCAGAGCACTGTACTAACCGCTTGGAAAGTACAATTCCAATTACAGTGTTCTTCATTCGCTCAGTCATATTTATTGAGCACCTACTGTGTGCAGAGCACTATATTAAGCGCTTGGAAAGTACAGTTCCAATTACAATGTTCTTCATTCATTCAGTCGTATTTATTGAGCGCTTACTGTGTGCAGAACACTGTACTAAGCGCTTGGAAAGTACAATTCCAATTACAGTTCTTCATTCACTCAGTCATATTTATTGAGTGCCTACCGTGTGCAGAGCACTGTACTAAGCGCTTGGAAAGTACAGTTCCAATTACAGTGTTCTTCATTCACTCAGTCATATTTATTGAGCACCTACTGTGTGCAGAGCACTATATTAAGCGCTTGGAAAGTACAGTTCCAATTACAGTGGTCTTCATTCATTCAGTCGTATTTATTAAGCGCTTACTGTGTGCAGAACACTGTACTAAGCGCTTGGAAAGTACAATTCCAATTACAGTGTTCTTCATTCACTCAGTCATATTTATTGAGGGCCTACTGTGTGCAGAGCACTATACTAAGCGCTTGGAAAGTACAGTTCCAATTACAGTGTTCTTCATTCAGTCGTATTTATTGAGTGCTTACTGTGTGCAGAACACTGTACTAAGCGCTTGGAAAGTACAATTCCAATTACAGTGTTCTTCATTCATTCAATCAGTTGTATTTATTAGACCAGTGCTTGGCACCTAGTAAGCACTTAGCAAATACCATCATTATTATTATTTATTGAGTGCTACATATATACATATTCATTCATTCATTCAATCGTATTTATCGAGCGCTTACTGTGTGCAGAGCACTGTACTAAGCGCTGGGGAAGTACAGTTGCAATTCCAATTACAGTGCTCTGCATTCATTCATTGTCGTATTTATTAGAACAGTGCTTGGCACCTAGTAAGTGCTTAGCAAATGCCATCGTTATTTTCATTTATTGAGCGCTTACTGTGTGCAGAGCACTGTACTAAGCGCTTGGAAAGTACAATTCCAGTTACAGCGCTCTGCATTCATTCATTGTCATGTTTATTAGAACAGTGCTTGGCACCTAGTAAGTGCTTAGCAAATGCCATTGTTATTTTTATTTATTGAGCGCTTACTGTGTGCAGAGCACTGTACTAAGTGCTTGGAAAGTACAATTCCAGTTACAGTGCTCTGCATTCATTCATTGTCGTGTTTACTAGAACACTGCTTGGCACCTAGTAAGCGCTTAGCAAATGCCATCGTTATTTTTATTTATTGAGCGCTTACTGTGTGCAGAGCACTGTACTAAGCGCTTGGAAAGTACAATTCCAATTAGCGCTCTGCATTCATTCATTGTCATGTTTATTAGAACAGTGCTTGGCACCTAGTAAGCGCTTAGCAAATACCATCATTTATTATTTATTGAGCACTTACTGTGTGTAGGGCACTGTGCTAAGCACTTGGAAAGTACAATTCCAGTTACAGCGCTCTGCATTCATTCATTCAATTGTATTAGAACAGTGCTTGGCACCTAGTAAGCGCTTAAATACCGTCATTATTATTATTTATTGAGCGCTTACTGTGTGCAGAGCACTATACTAAGCGCTTGGAAAGTACAATTCCAGTTACAGTGCTCTGCTTTGTCATTCAATTGTATTTATTAGAACAGTGCTTGGCACCTAGTAAGTGCTTAAATACCATACTTATTATTATTTATTGAGCATTTACTGTGTGCAGAGCACTATACTAAGCGCTTGGAAAGTACAATTCTAGTTACAGTGCTCTGCTTTCTTTCATTCAATCGTATTTATTAGAACAGTGCTTTGCGCCTAGTAAGTGCTTAGCAAATGCCATCGTTATTTTTATTTATTGAGCGCTTACTGTGTGCAGAGCACTGTACTAAGCGCTTTGGAAAGTACAATTACAGGGCTCTGCGCACAGTAAGCGCTCAATAAATACGATTGAACGATGAATGAGTTTGGCAACAGAGACAATCCCTGCCCAACAACGGGCTCACAGTCTAGGAGGGGGAGACAAACAACAAAACAAAACAAGTAGACAGGCAGGCGTCAATACCATCAAAACAACTCTCGAGCAGTAACGGTCTAGACTGTGAGCCCGCTGTTGGGTAGGGACCGTCTCTAGATGTTGCCAGCTTGCACTTCCCAAGCGCTTAGTACAGTGCTCTGCACACAGTAAGCGCTCAATAAATACGACTGAATGAATGAATGAGCGGTCACAACTGTGGTACTGGTGCCCTGCTTACCATGGGCCAACCCCCGGCTGATTCATTAATTCATTCATTCAATCAGTCGTATTTATTGAGCGCTTACTATGTGCAGAGCACTGGACTAAGCGCTTGGGAAGTCCAAGTTGGCAACATATAGAGACGGTCCCTACCCAACAGTGGGCTCACAGTCTAGAAGGGGGAGACAGCGAACAAAACCAAACATACTAACAAAATAAATAGAACAGATATGTACAAGTAAGAAAAATAAATAGAGTAATAAATATGTACAAACATATACATATGTGTGTGTATATATCTACATATATATGTGCATATACATATAAATGTATGTGCATATATATACATATGTACATATATATTTGTATGTATATATACACAGGTGCCGTAGGGAAGGAGGTAAGGTGGGGGGCTGGAGACGGGGAGGAGGGGGAGAGGAGTGATGGCATCGGGCACAGCTCAAGGGGGAGGGAGAATGGGGGTTTCATTCCCATTTTCTAGAGGAGGAAACCGAGTCACGGAGAAGCAAAATGGCTGGCCTAAAGTCATACGGCAGGAAAAGGGGCCGAGCCCGGATGAGAACCCAGGTGGCCTTGAATCCCAGCCTTGTGCCATCATCATAATAATAATAATGATAATAATAATGGTATTATTATTATTAGAGAAGCAGCGTGGCTCAGTGGAAAAGAGCCCGGGCTTTGGAGTCAGAGGTCATGGGTTCAAATCCCGGCTCCGCAACTTGTCAGCTGGGTGACTTGGGGCAAGTCACTTCACTTCCCTGTGCCTCAGTTCCCTCATCTGTCAAATGGGGATGAAGACTGTGAGCCCCACGTGGGACAACCTCGTGACCTTGTATTCCCCCAGCGCTTAGAACGGTGCTTTGCACATAGTAAGCGCTTAACAAATGCCATTATTATTATTATTATTATTATTATTATGTGCTTGCTGTGTGCCAAGCACTGTTCCCACTCGGCCTCCCTTAGCAGTGTTTTGCTGCCGCTTCTGGCGTTATAATAAAAGTGAGGCTTCACCCCAAAAAACCAAAAGAGACCCCAAGTTTAAGCCCTTTGGCGTGTGTTAGGGCGGGCACCATTGTGTCCGTGCGGGAGGGAAACCGTTAGTTTTTAATTAGGGCTCCACCCATTTTAGACTGTGAGCCCACTGTTGGGTAGGGACTGTCTTTATATGTTGCCAACTTGTACTTCCCAAGAGCTTAGTACAGTGCTCTGCACACAGTAAGCACTCAATAAATACGATTGATTGATTGATTAGTGACCGAAACAGGGCAAGGACGGTATTTCTAGTTCCCCTGCAGCTGAGCAAGGGGAGCTTGGCGGGACCCCTGCTTCTAGGCCCCGGATCGACCCAGGGCTCCCCATCCAGCACGGCCTAGTGGTTAGAGCCCAAGCGCTTAGTACAGTGCTCTGCACACAGTAAGCGCTCAATAAATACAATTGATTGATTGATTAGAGCCCAGGCCTGGGAGATGGAAGGACCTGGGTTCTGATCCCGGCTCCGCCACTCATCTGTTACGTGACCTTGCGTAAGTCACTTCAATCAATCAATCAATCAATCGTATTTATTGAGCGCTTACTGTGTGCAGAGCACTGTACTAAGCGCTTGGGAATTACAAGTTGGCAACCCATAGAGACGGTCCCTACCCAACAGTGGGCTCACAGTTTAAAAGGGGGAGACAGACAACAAAACAAAACATATTAACCAAATAAAATAAATGGAATAAATACATTCACTACTCTGGGCCTCAGGTTTCCTCGTCTGTAAAAGGGGGATTAAATCCTCCTTCCTCCTACTTAATCGTATTTATTGAGCGCTCACTGTGTACAGAGCACTGTACTAAGCGCTTGGGAAGTCCAAGTTGGCGACATATAGGGACGGTCCCTACCCAACAGCGGGCTCACAGTCGAGAAGGGGGAGACAGACAACAAAACAAAGCATATTAACAAAATAAAATAAATATGTACACATAAATATAGATTAAATAAATAAATAAATGCTTAGACTATGAGCCACGTGTGGGACAGGGACTGTGTCCAACCTGATTAAGCTGAATCCACCCTAGCGATTAGTACAGTTCTCAGCACACGTAGTAAGTGCTTAATGAGTGTCCCAAATAATAATGGCATTTATTAAGCGCTTACTATGTGCAAAGCACTGTTCTAAGCGCTGGGGAGGTTACAAGGTGATCAGGTTATCCCACGTGGGGCTCACAATAATAATAACGGTATTTATTAAGCGCTTACTATGTGCAAAGCACTGTTCTAAGCGCTGGGGAGGTTACAAGGTGATCAGGTTATCCCACGGGGGGCTCACAATAATAATAATGGCATTTATTCTTTTAGACTGTGAGCCCACTGTTGGGTAGGGACTGTCTTTATATGTTGCCAATTTGTACTTCCCAAGCGCTTAGTCCAGTGCTCTGCACATAGTAAGCGCTCAATAAATACAATTGATGATGATGGTTGATGATTTATTAAGCGCTTACTATGTGCAAAGCACTGTTCTAAGCGCTGGGGAGGTTACAAGGTGATCAGGTTATCCCACGGGGGGCTCACAGTCCCAAAAAAAAAAAGAGGAGGGGCAAGACGCGCTACTCGTTTATGTTGGCAGATTTAAAAACTCTCCAGTGCTTTGCACATAGTAAGCGCTTAATAAATGCCATCATCATCATCATCCTTTGTCTCCTTTGTACCTTCAGGCCAAGATAAGAAGCCGACAACGTCCTTTAAACTGCCAGAACTTCTAGAAGTTTGTTTCCTCTCCTCGCTACTTCCCTTTCTGGAGCCTCGGGAGAAGGAGAAGGGGGGGAAAGGGTCTTGGTGTGAATCCCACACAGTTGGAGACACAGGTAAGGATCTTCTCCAACTCTCCCTTGTCCAGCCAGCTCCCTCCCTGGGATCCGGGCGTGAGAGTCCGCGCAATAACCATCATCATCATCATCAATCGTATTTAGTGAGCGCTTCCTATGTGCAGAGCACTGTACTAAGCGCTTGGGAAGTACAAATTGGCAACATCTAGAGACAGTCCCTACCCAACGGTGGGCTCACAGTCTAAAAGGGGGAGACGGAGAACAAAACCAAACACACTAACAAATAAAATAAATAGAATAGATATGTACAAGTAAAATAGAGTAATAAATATGTACAAGCATATATACAGGTGCTGTGGGGAAGAGAAGGAGGTAACATGGGGGGGATGGAGAGGGGGAGAGGAAGGAAGGGGCTGAGTGTGGGAAGGCCTCCTGGAGGAGGTGAGCTCTCAGTAGGGCCTTGAAGGGAGGAAGAGAGCGAGCTTGGCGGATGGGCAGAGGGACTGGGGGCATTCCAGGGCATAACCAGGGACCGTGGCGACGGGATTTGCCGTCTTGACCGGACGTCGGGTCCCACCGAACCTAGAACTGGGATTCAGTCAATCCACCCGTCAATCAGTGGTATTTATCAAGCGCTTACTCCATGCGGAGCACTGTACTGAGTAGTGCGGAGAGTTCCCTGCCCACAAGGAGCTTCCAGTCCAGAAGGCTGTAGGGTCCCGTCTGTATGTTTTCTGTGCCGCTGTTTTGGGCGCTGCCGTCCTGGCTGAGTCACAACTTCGGGGGTCCCTTTAGCCAAGGCAGCTTGACCATGAAACCCCGGCCCGGGCTCGGCCCGCCCTCCCCCCGCTGTTTGTTACATTGTACTCTCCCAAGCGCTTAGTACAGTGCTTTGAGCACAATAAGCGCTTTCTCCTTCCCCTCCCCACAGCACCTGTATATATGTTTGTACAGATTTATTACTTGGGCTTGGGAGTCAGAGGTCATGGGTTCAAATCCCGGCTCCGCCAATTGTCAGCTGGGTGACTTTGGGCAAGTCACTTCACTTCTCTGTGCCTCAGTTACCTCATCTGGAAAATGGGGATTAAGACTGTGAGCCCCACGTGGGACAACCTGATCACCTTGTATCCTCCTCAGTGCTTAGAACAGTGCTTTGCACATAATAGATGCTTAATAAATGCCATTATATATATATTTATATATATATACACACATATATGTGTGTGTGTATATATATATATATTATTCTATTTATTATGTTAATGATGTGCGTCTAGCTTTATTTTATTTATTCCAATGACATGACACCTGTCCACATGTTTTGTTTCGTTGTCTGTCTCCCCCTTCTAGACTGTGAGCCCATTGTTGGTTAGGGACCATCTCTGTATGTTGCCAACTTGTACTTCCCAAGCGCTTAGTACAGTGCTCTGCACACAGTGAGCGCTCAATAAATACAATTGAATGAATGAATAAAGATGATTGGAGGGTCACTTAGAGAAGCAGCGTGGCTCAGTGGAAAGGGCACGGGCTTTGGAGTCAGAGATCATGGGTTCAAATCCCAGCTCCGCCACATGTCTGCTGCTTGACTTTGAGCAAGTCGTTTCACTTTTTGGGCCTCAGTAGCCTCATCTATGAAATGGGGATTAAGACTGTGAGCCCCATGTGGGACAGGGACTGTGTCCCACCCGATTGACTTCTCTCTCCCCCAGCTCTTAGAACAGTACTTGCACCTAGTCAGCGCTTAACAAGTACCATAATTGTGATTATTTTCTACGTCCATCCCAGCGCCCTTAAGGGAGGCCCAGAACTCTTACTATTTATCGTACAGCTCCCCCTTTAAACTGTCAGCTCATTGTGGGCAGGGGACGTGCCTGCTAGCTCTGGATCGGACTCTCCCCAGTGCTCTGACCCACAGGAAACGCTCACTTAGCACCGATTGATGGGTTTCTGTTCTTGTTTGGTTTACACGGTCTCCTGACAGCCTATAAGGATTCACTCGGGCGTGTTTTCTGTATTCTCCCGGGTGTTTTCCCTCTGGGAAATCTCCAGATCTGTCCGGGGCCCTCGGAGGCGGTGGGAGGGAGCGGGGACCAAGAGCGACCCTTCCTCGGTCGTTGCTCGGGAGCCCCCGGCCGGCGACGAGCCAGGGACCTCCCCGTCCGAGCCTCCATTCCCCCTCAGGAAAGGGGCCGGTTCCCTGCCCAGATGGCCGGGAAGAAGCAGGCCAAGAAGCAGCCCCAGCTGCTGCTGCTGCTGCTGCTCATCTCCACGGCCTTCATCCACCTGGTCGCCTGCCCCTTCGCCAAAGTGGAGGAGAGCTTTAACCTGCAGGCCATCCACGACCTCCTCTACCACCGCCTGGACTTGGACAAGGTGAGCGCGGGCCGGGCCCCCTCCCGCTGGGGGGTGGGGGCGGGGGCGACTAACCCTCCTCCCTGACACCGGTTCTCCTCCGCGGACAGTATGACCATCACGAGTTCCCCGGCGTCGTCCCGAGGACCTTCCTGGGGCCGCTCTTCGTGGCCGCCTTTTCCAGCCCGGCCATCTACGTGCTGAACCTGCTGGAGATGCCTAAGTTTTACTCTCAGCTGCTGGGTAAGGGGACCCGAGTGGGATCGGCGCCCGGAGCGGTGGGATAAATCCCTGGAAAAATCACTTCAACGGCGTCAGTCCTTCTCCGGCACAAGGGGCGGCTCCGCATTTGTCCCATCTGCCCACTTTCTCCTCGCGGCGCTTCCCCCCCAGGGGCCACGTCCCCCAGGGCACTCCTGAGCAGATTCCCGAAGCCCCCGGGGAAAACCTTCCGTCGCCCAGAAGGAGACGGCCCTGGTCCTGGTCGATCCCAGACGACCGTTCTCCGGCGCCGTTTCTTTGATCGTGGCGGTGGTGGCTTCCTGTGTTCGCGTCCGAATATGCCCGGGGAGATGTGAAGATGTCTCGGTTTTCGTCCCCGTCCGCTGGGCTTGGCCTGGGGTTCCGGCGGGTGCCCAGTTAAGGGCAAGTCCCCGGACTGGGGGTAGGGAATGGGTCACTGGGGACGCCCTGCAGAATAGGGATCGGTGAGGGAGGGCTTCTCCCGGCTGAGGAGTGGTTAGTACGTGCGGAGCACTGGACTGAACGCTGGGACAGAATAAGCGGGTGGGAATTAGACACGGCCCTTGGCCCACCGGGGAAGAAGGGACGGGAGGCAGACGGGTGAGGTGCGGGCAAACCCCAGCCAGAGCATCGGATGGCACGACCTTCGCGAGAGACAAGGCAGACCCAGAGTCTGAGAGGAAAGAAACTCTCCTTCTCGCCTGCCGGTCGGGCCGCCACGGGCCTCATGACTCCCCCAGATGTGCCCTCTCTGGCACAGGCCCCATATTCTCCATCCGACGTCGACTCTCCCCAACTTGTCGCCCCGGGTGGCACTGGCGGCGGGAAACCGGCCGTCGCGTGTCCCGTGGCTGGCTTTTCCGGCTCCGGCGAGGGCAGCCCGGCCCACACGGCCGTGTCTCCGTGTGGTCTTCTTCCCAAGTCAGGGCAATCCTGGGACTCGGCGTCATCTACACGCTGTGGGGCTTGCAGAAAGAAGTGAGGAAGCACTTCGGGACCACAGTCTCCACCCTCTTCTGCCTGATCACCACCACTCAGTTTCACCTGATGTTTTACTGCACTCGGACCCTTCCCAATACTTTCGCGCTGCCCATCGGTACGGTAACCCCCGGCTCCAGTTCTCCCGCCCGAACTCCGTCTCGGGCAGTTGCGTTTTAAATATCCAACACTCGGGACGTACGAGGCAGGAGAGAAAAGGCCATCCGAGAGAGAAGCGGCGTGGCCTAGTAAAATAGAGGCGGTAGGACCTGGGGTCTTGTTCTGGCCCTGCCACTTGTCAGCTGTGTGACCTTGGCCAAGTCACCTCGCTTCTCTGGGCCTCAGTTCCCCCATCTGGAAAATGGGGGTGAAGACTGTGAGCCCCATGCGGGACAGGGATCGGGTCCAACCTGATTAACTTGTATCTACCCCAGTTCTTAGAACAGTGCCTGGCGTGTCGTAAGCGCTTAACCGATACGGCAATTATTGTTATTATTTTTTATTATAACCCAGGTCCTCCAACTCCCAGGCGGGCCCAGGCTCTTTCCGCTAGCCCCCGTGGCTTCTCACTCGGTAGCTTTCCCACTGAGGCCCCTAAGAGTCACCACGATCGCGGGGGTGGGTGTGGGGGAAGGGTGTTAAGCGGCTGCTATGGATCCGGGGCCGCTGACAAGGTGGGCGGCACCGCTGACGGCGGGGTGCGCGTTGCGGTTGTGATTACAGTGTTGTCGGCCCTGACGGCCTGGTTCCAGCAGAGGCACGGCCGCTTCATCTGGCTGTCCGCCCTGGCCGTCATCGTCTTCCGGGCGGAACTGGCCGTCTTCCTCGGCCTCACGCTCCTCCTCACGCTGCTAAGCAAGAAGCTGTCGGTCCTGAAGGCGCTGGCCCACGCTGTGCCCGCGGGCGCCGTGTGCCTGGGTAAGGAGCTGCCCAACACACCCGGGCTCCCGGCCACGGAGGGAAAAGTCCGGAGGGGGTCGGGTCTTGCCCGGGAGCTTTCCCTCGTTCCTGGGATACGTCGGCCGGGAGTGGTGGACGTGGGTTCTGTTGCCCGGCCGGTGCCAACCAGAGATGCAGGCTGAACGTTGGGTTCACCACTCCCTGTTTACTCAAGGAGGCCTCCTCTTCCGCTTGCTCGTGTTCTCCCTGACTCCCTTTGTTTGTCTCTTCCTTTGTCTCTATCTCTCTCTGTGTTTCTGTCTCTCCCTCCATCCAGCTCACCGTTCTTGTTTCTCCCAGGCTCAGCGTCTCACCTTACCACGCTCCCTCACCTCTCTCTCCATCAATCACTGGTATTTATTGAGCACTTACTGCGTGCAGAGCGCTGTATTAAGCACAAAGTTCAAGTCCAGTCCAACAGAGTTGGTAGGCGCGATCCCTGCCCACCAGGAGCTAGCACCGTCCCCTTCCCACTCCCCCTCGCCCACCCTCCTCGTTCAGATTTGCCACCCCACGGTGCCCCTCTCCTCTGACAGAAACTGCTTTTTTAAAGCCGCCTCTTCTGGGAAGCCTTCCTGGATCAGCACCATCCCCTTGGTCACTGGAGCCGTCAGGCATTTGTCATCTGTTGCTTGATTTTGTTGTTGGTCGATTGGACTTAACTGAGAAGAGGGGCGGCGAGGGGGCCTGTGTCAGCAGACGGAGCAGACGGTCACTTCTCTAACTTTTTCCCCTTTCCCCCCTCTGTCTCCCTTCTCTCTCTTCCCCGGCTGGCCAATGGCCAGTTCTCCCCAGCCTCCCACCCGCTCTCTCCTTCCCCCCAGACCCCCCACCCCACCCCGGCCGGTGCCTTCCAGTCACTGCCTGCCATGGGAACGTCTCCAACTGGTTCTCTTTACAGGACAGGTTGTCCGTGGCTTTAAAAAAAAAAAAGTAGCTTTTTGCGGCTGGGGTGGGACTGGAATGGCTGGGCTTTTAAAAAAAAAAAAAAAAAAAAAAAAAAACACAGACAAAGAAAGAAAGAAACCAAAACAGAGAAACAAAAGAGGGTAAGAATCAGATTTGCACTTCAAAAAGTTTGAATGTTTGGGATTTGACTTCAACTTCTGTTCTTACACTCTCATTTTCCCAAGCGTTCAGTACAGCCTTTTCCGACTCATTTCCCCTGATCGGCTCCCTTGTAGTAATCATAATCGATGATAGTAATGGGATTTGTTAAGCGCTTACCAGGTGCCAAGCACTGTTTGAAGTGCTGGGGTAGATACAAGGCAAGCAGCTTGTCCCACGTGGGGCTCGCAGCCTTAATCCCCATTTTCCAGATGAGGTAACTGAGGCCCAGAGAAGTTAAGGGGCTTGCCCAAGGTCCCACAGCTGACAAGTGGCAGAGCTGGGATTAGAACCCGCGCCTTCTGACTCCCAAGCTCGGGCTGTTGCCGCTAAGCCACGCTGCTTCTCCTGCAACGCCTCTGCACTTGGGTCTGTATCCTGGCTCCACCACAAGTCTGCTGTGTGACCTTGGGCAAGTCACTTAACTTCTCTGAGCCTCAGTTACCTCATCTGTAAAAATGGGGATTAAGACTGTGAGCCCTACGTGGACAACTTGATCACATTGTATCCCCCCCCAGCGCTTAGAACAGTGCTTTGCACGTAGTAAGCGCTTAACAAATGCCATGGTTATTATTATTATTATTATTATTATTATTGTTACCTCCTACGCATCTGTTATTCCCCCCAACCCCACAGCACTTAGGTCCGCACCTTTCTACTCTGTCGCTTCCCCATCTGGAATTAATTTTAATATCTCTTTCCCCCTCTGGACCGTCAGCTCCCTGTGGGCAGGGATGAGGTCTGTCACCTCTGTTGCCCTCTCCCAAGTGCTCAGTGCTTGACACACAGTAGGCTGTAAGCTTCTTGAGGGCAGGGAGCGGGTCTGCCCACTCCATCTGCACTCTCCCAGGTGCTCTGCACAGTCAATTGTATTTATAGAGTGCTGTGGGTAGAGTATATACTAAGAACGTGGGAACGTACAATATAAGCAGAGAAGCAGCGTGACTCAATGGAAAGAGCCCGGGCTTTGGAGTCAGACGTCATGGGTTCCAATCCCGGCTCCGCCACTTGTCAGCTGTGTGACTTTGGGCAAGTCGCTTCACTTCTCTGGGCCTCAGTTCCCTCATCTGGAAAATGGGGATTAAAACTGTGAGGCCCCCCGTGGGACAACTTGATCACCTTGTAACCTCCCCAGCGCTTAGAACAGTGCTTTGCACATAGCGCTTAACAAATACCATCATCATTATTATTATTATAACAACAGACACATACCCTGCCCACAAGAGCTTACAGTCTAGAGGACAACAGACTGTAGAAGTCCCCGAAGGCAGGGATCATGCCTGCCTAATAATAAATAACGATGGCATTTGTTAAGCGCTTACTATGTGCCGAGCACTGTTCTAAGCACTAGGGGAGATACAAGGTAATCAGGTTGTCCCAGGAGGGGCTCACAGTCATAACCCCATTTAACAGATGAGGTAACGGAGGCACAGAGAAGTGACTTGCCCAAAGTCACATAGCTGACAAGTGGCGGAGCCAGGATGAGAACGCATGACCTCTGACTCCCAAGACCATGCCCTTTCCACTGAGCCACGCTGCTTCTCTACTCAAGTGTACTCTCCCAAGTGCTCAGTACAGTGCTCTGCACACAGCACTCAGTAAATACCATGGATAGATTGGAAGGAGGGAAAGCAATCCCTAAGATAGCGGTGCTTTGAAAGGACCAAAGCCATCCCGATGGGCCGTGCCGAAGGACCCGCCGGTCCCCCGGCGGCGAAGGACCGGAGATCTGGGCCGGACGCCGCTCCCAGCCGGGCCCCCATAACGGAGGATGTGCTAACCCCGGCTCGCGTTCGCAGGGGTCGGTTGGGTGGTTTGCTGGTTTTCCTAGCTTTAGCCTTGGTTCTTTTAAGGCACGTGGGGAGGGGAGGGATGGTCCCCGACCCACATCCATTCCCGAAGGGGAAACAGCCGGTGCCGGCGGCGGGTGGGGCAGGGGAAGCCAGAGGCTTGGTGGGAGGTAGCGTGGGGAGAGTGCGGCGCAGCCTGGGTTCTGGGCACCTCTCTCCCCCCTGCCCCCGACAGGACCGCCCTCTTTCCTTTCTCCAGGTCTCACCGTGGCGGTGGATTCCGTCTTCTGGAAACACTTGTTGTGGCCGGAGGGGAAGGTGCTCTGGTACAACACGGTTCTGAACAAAAGCTCCGCCTGGGGAGTATCCTTTTCACAAAGCCAGCTACAGGCCGAGGGCCCCGCCCACTGCCTCCCTTTCCAGTCAATCGATCAATCGTATTTATTGAGCGCTTACTGTGTGCAGAGCACTGTACCCTTCCAACCTTCCTGCCAACGGGAAGAGTCGGGAAGGGGAAGCGGATGCCCGTTTTCTCGCAAGAGATGGGAAAACCCGCAGGGCGTGGCGCACGTGGTCGGGGTCCCAGTGAGGAGGATCGATCCTTCGGTGGGGCCGGACCACGTCCCGGCTGGGCTTCGGACAGTTGAGTGCGTTGCAGCATGATTCCGGAAGCCAGCCCCCGAGTGACCCCCACGGGACCCCCGGGCCCTGTTGCTTGCTTGGCTCAGCCCCTCGGCACACGTGGACACGGCATGTACCGTTTAGGGTGCAGGGGTGAGGGCAGGGCTTTTCTCTTGCACGTATGGGAGCGTGTGACCCGTGGTGAGACGTAGGGCCGCCCCCCGGAGGGATTTACAGCCGGCTGCTGAGCCGACGGGGAGAGGGGAAGTGTGTGGAAGATTTGGAGGGGCCCACTTCCCGTCGGGGGCGGAAGAAGGGGAGCTGGGAAGGTCGGGGGCGGCCGTCCAGCTCCCGCTTCCGGACGGAGCAGGGCTGCCGGCCAAACGGTCGGGGAGCTTCCCGCCCCAACCTCTGCGTTGGCTCTTTGGAGCGGAAACGGGCCGTCCGGATGCTGAAGAGGAGAAGAGCTGTGGTGGTGGGGGGGTGGGGGGGGGGGAGCGCTTCCTCTGGGCCGACCACTGGACTGAGCGCTGGGGGACGAGACCGGATCATTGGGTCGGACCTAGTCCGTGTCTTAGGTCGGGGGTCACGGTCTGAGTGGGAGGGAGAACAGGGATTATGATGATGATGATCATCATCATCATCAATCGTATTTATTGAGTGCTTACTGTGTGCAGAGCACTGTACTAAGCGCTTGGGAAGTACAAGTTGGCAACATATAGAGACAGTCCCTACCCAACAGTGGGCTCACAGTGTAAAAGGGAGAGACAGAGAACAAAACCAAACATACTAAACATACTAATCATCAGAGAAGCAGTGTGGCTCGATGGAAAGAGCAAGGGCTTGGGAGTCAGAGGACGTGGGTTCTAATCCTGGCTCTGCCACTTGTCAGCTGTGTGGCTTTGGGCAAGTCACTTAACTTCTCTGGGCTTCAGTTCCCTCATCAGTAAAATGGGGATAAAGACTTTGAGCCCCACGTGGGACAACCCGATCACCTTGTATCTCCCCCAGCGCTTAGAATAGTGCTTGGCACCTAGTGCCAATACCATCGTTGTTGTTCAGGCGCTTAGTACAGTGCTCCGCACACAGTAAGCGCTCAATAAATACGATTGAATGAATGATGGTGGAGGTGGTATTAAGTGCTTACTCTGTGCTAGGCATTGTACTAGGACCTGGGATGGATACAAGCAAATCGGGTTGGACGTAGTCCCCTGTCCCGCGTGGGGCTCACAGTCTTAATCCCCATTTTCCAGATGAGGTAACTGAGGCCCAGAGAGGTGCAGCGATTTGCCCAAGGCCACACAGCAGACGGGTGGCGGAGCGGGGATTAGAACCCGTGACCCAACTCCCCGGCCCTAGCTCTGTCCGCTACGCCGTGCCGCTTTCCACGGGGGCGAATCCTCATTTACAGTTGAGGGAATTTAGGCCGGGGGAAGTGAAGTGACTTGCCCAAGATCTCAGGGCGGGCTGGTGGGATACCCCGGGGCCGGGGGTGCGGGAAGGGTGGCGGCGGTGGGCCGGCGCTTGTCCTTGACCGGCGGCCCCCAGACGTCCCCGCTGCTGTGGTACGCGTACTCGGCGCTGCCGCGCGCCCTGGGCTGCAGCGTCCTGTTCCTGCCGTTCGGGGCCTCGGACCGGCGACTGCGGCGGCTGCTGCTGCCCTCGCTCGGGTTCATCGCCCTCTACTCCCTGCTGCCCCACAAGGAGCTGCGCTTCATCCTCTACACCTTCCCCATCTTCAACGTCGTCGCCGCCAGAGGATGCGCCCAGATGTGAGCCCCCGGCGGGATTGGGCACGCGGCGGGGCGGCGGGCGGGAGGCGGCGGCCCCGGGCCCGGTCGGAACGGTCCGACTGAATAGAAGTAAGGAAGGCGTGGGGGGCTCTCCCCGTTTTAGGCTGAATAACTACCGGAAGTCGTGGCTATACAAGGCGGGCTCCCTGGCGGTGGTGGCCCACCTCCTCCTCAACGCCACCTATTCAGCCACGTCCCTCTACGTGTCGCACTTCAACTACCCCGGAGGAGTAGCCATCCAGAAGTTTCACGAGCTGGTGCCTCCACGGACAGGTGCGTGGGTGGCCGGGCGGGGCCCCGAGGATGACTGGCTCTAAGCGGCGTGGCTCAGTGGAAAGGGCCCGGGCTTTGGAGTCGGAGGTCACGGGTTCAAATCCTGGGTGACTTCGGGCAAGTCAACGTCTCTGGGCCTCAGTTCCCTCGCCTGTAAAATGGGGATTAAGACTGTGAGCCCCCCATGGGACAACCTGACCACCTTGTAACCTCCCCAGCGCTTAGAACAGTGCTTTGCACATAGGAAGCGCTTAATAAATGCCATCAATATTAATGGGCTAATTTTACGCGACTGCTTACCTTGTGTCTACACCAGTGCTTACTAAAATGCCCAGCACACAGTAAGTGCATAACAAAAAAGCACCCCAAAATACCATCAGTGATGGTGGTCTCGTATCATCATCATCATCATCAATCGGATTTATTGAGCGCTTACTGTGGGCAGAGCACTGTACTAAGCGCTTGGGAAGTACAAGTTGGCAACATATAGAGACAGTCCCTACCCAGCAGTGGGCTCACAGAAAGCATTTAAACAGCCTAATTATTAGACAGACTTTTCCGTGGGGTAAAATAGTAGGTATGAGGCCAGCATCATTAACGAAATTAAAGCGCTTACTGGGTACCAGGAACTGTAGTACGGCCTGGTGTAGATACAAGGTACGCTGTCCATATGGGGTTCACAGTCTTAATCCCCATTGTACAGATGGGGGAACTGAGGCCCAGAGAAGTCAAGCGACTCCCCTGCGGTCACACGGCTGACAAGGGCGGAGTCAGGATTAGAGCCCAGGTCCTTCTGAGTCCCGGGCCCACGCTCTTCCCGTTAGACCATGCTATTATTCCGTTGTGTGCTACTATCATCATCATCAATCGTATTTATTGAGCGCTTACTGTGTGCAGAGCACTGTACTAAGCGCTTGGGGAGTACAAGTTGGCAACATATAGAGACAGTCCCTACCCAGCAGTGGGCTCACAGTCTAAAAGTCTGCTCACAGTCTGCTACTATGTGCAGAGCACTGGGCTAAATGCTTGGGAAAGTACGGTACAACAGAACTGACAGATGCATTCCCTGCCCACAAAGAGCTTACAGTTTGAGGGGAGACGGGCGTTAATATAAATCACAATAATTTAAAGTTGGGATAGAGTCCCTGCCCCACATGGGGCTCTCGGTCTAAGAGGGAAGGGAGAATAGGTATTGAATCGACATTTTACCCACGAGGAAGCCAAAACCCGGAGAAACGAAGCGACTTTCCCAAGGTCACACAGGAGGCAAGGGGCGGATTCAGGATTAGAACTGCCATCCGTCCCGACTCCCGCCCTCGTTGTTGCCCCTCGGGCCCCGGGTGGGTCGGCTGTCGCCATACGGAACGAAATTCCGTCTCGACGACGGCGCTCACCTACCGGCTTCCCTTGTAGACGTGAGCCTCCACATCGACGTGGCCGCAGCGCAGACGGGCGTGTCCCGCTTCTTGGAGATGAACACGGATTGGAAGTAGGTTGGAGGGAGGGGAGGCTGGCTCTTCTACCCCCCCTTGCACGCTCTCTCGGCTCATATCGCTTCCCCCCACCCGAGTCGTAGCTGCTGCTGCTCCTCCTCCTCCTCCCCTGCCCCGGTGGGCTGGGAAACCCATTTGGGCGGATGGGTTTTCCCGGGAGAGGAAGTCGGCTGTCAGCCGGGCTCAGTATTTCCATTGTCCGCAGGCCCTCACCGCCCCCTCTCCCGGGCCTCTTGCGGTCAGCCCCGGGAGAGGGTCATTCGGGCCTGGCCTGTGACAGGGCCTGACGCGGGGGCCGGGGAGAGAGGGTATGCGTGCACACCCGTGTGCCCACGACGGGGAAGAGAGCCGCTAAAGAACGCGTCTGAGCACACGTGGTCTCGGCAGTGAGGTCCACCCGCCCGTAGTGAGCGCTTACGGTGGGCACAAAACTGGACTAAGTGCTTGGGAGAGGACACTGTAATAGAACAGACCCATTCCTGAGCTTGCAGTCTGGAGGGGGACACGGACATTAATAGATGTAAAAAAAAATAACGGAGATGTGCGTAACGGCTGTGGGGATGACTAAAGGGAGCGAATCAGGGCAACGCAGAAGGGATGAGAGAAGAGGAAAGGGGGGCTTAGGGAAGACCTCTTGGAGATGTACCTTCACTAAGGCTTTGAAGGAGGGGAGAGTTGTTGTCTGTCAGATTTGGGGTGGGGGGAGGGCGTTTCAGGCCAGAGGGCCCAGGTGGGCCCCGAGGGGCCGGGCCCAAGGGCTAGGGAGATGGCAGCACAGACACGAGGGAGGGTTTCTGCCCCCCAAGGAGCCCTCTGGCTCCCGGCAGAGACGGGCGCAAAATAGCGGGGGCCGGGAGGATGGAAAGCGGACCCGGCCCGTAGAGAAGGCAAACCAGCCTGTCCAGAAGGGCCACGGGACTGCCCGCGTGTAAGCTTGTTGCGGGCAGGGAGTGGGTCTGTTCTATTGTTATGTGGTTCCCTCCCAACCACTTAGTAGGGTGGTCGGCATACAGCAAGCGCTCAATCAATACCACTGCCTGACAGGACCAGGGGGCGAGGAGGGGTATGCCTGGCGGAGGCGGGATTAGGGGGGGTTTCGGAGGGCTGTGGCCGGACCCGAGGGAAGGGGCGCGGGGGCCGAGGCGGAAGAGCGAGTCTGCAGCCAGGGGGGAGGTGCCCGTTGGTTGGGGTGGAGGGCAGGGGCGCCGGACCGCGTTCCTCGGGGTGACGGCGCTCCGTGGCTGCCCCCCAGGTATGACAAGAAGGAAGGGCTGGAGGCGGGGGCCGGGCCCATGATGTCCTACACCCACCTCCTCATGGAGACGGACCCCGCCCGGCTGGCCCACTACCGGACCACCCACCGGGTGCTGGCCAGCATCGTGGGCACCAGCGGCGTCCAGCTGAACCTCACCAAGATCCCGCCCTGGGACCTGAACCTGAAGACCAAACTGGTCCTCCTCGAGAGGCTGTTCAGGTCATCCTGAGCCGCCACCGCCGCCGCCACCGGGGACGGGGCCTCGCCCTCGGGACCCAGAGCCGGGCTGCCCACCCTTCCTGCCCCTACTCGGCTCCGAAACCCTCCGATGCCGCCATCTCCTCCCCCAGGCCGATCCCTACTCGCGCGAGGCCGCGGAGCCCGGGATCCCCGTCCTGCGACGCCGGGAAGGGAATCCCGCCGGCCCTAGCCGAGGCCGGGATGACGGAGAGGAAGAGGGGTCTCGACCCTGGCGAGACTTGTGGCTTTCCCCGCCCCCCGCCAAGTGGCACCGAATAACTTGGTGGGGGACGGGGAGGCCGCCTGCCGTCGGCCCGGGATCCGGGCAAGAACGGGCGCCACTGACTTCCCTGGGAGACGAGAAGGCTGCACCGGTTGTTTTCCACAGTTTCGGGGTGGCCAAAGGAAGGGCAGTTGCTTTGGGGGGTTGAGTGGATTAAAGGAAAGGAGACGAGGTTGTTTTCTACTCAAGTTGCGTGCGTGTCGATGTGCTTTCACGGCCGCTGCTGGGAGAATCCGCGTCTCCTCCGGGCCGGGGTTGGGAGAGGGCTCCCGTGCACAGAAGGAGAGGGAGTGGGGTCCTGGGCAACCCTCGCTGCTGTTTGACCTTAGGCAAGTCATTTAACTTCCCCAGGCTTCGGTTTCTTCATCTGTAAAACGGGGATTAAATCCTGTTTTCATTCATTCGTATTTATTGAGCGCTAACTGTGAGCAGAGCACTGTACTAAGTGCTTGGGAAGTACCAGTGCAGAGAAGCAGCGTGGCTCAGTGGAAGGAGCCCGGGCTTTGGAGTCAGAGGTCATGGGTTCTAGTCCCAGCTCCACCGCTTGTCAGCTGCGTGACCTTGGGCAAGTCACTTCTCTGTGCCTCAGTTACCTCATCTGTAAAATGGTGATTAGGACTGTGAGCCCCACGTGGGACAACCTGATCACCTGCTAACCTCCCCAGTGCTTAGAACAGTGCTTTGCACATAGTAAGCGCTTAATAAATGCCATTATTATTATTATTACAAGTCGACAACAGAGAGAGACGGTGGGGAACAGGAACTGTCCCATCCGCTTATCTTTCCTTAGCGCTTAGTACAGCAGTAAGCACCTAATACTATCAGCAGCAGCATGGCCTACCGGAGGGAACGCGGGGGTGGGAGTCACGGGTTCTAATCCAGCTCCGCCGCTTGTCCGCGTCCATTCACTTCCTGCCCTCTTACCTCATCTGTAATCTGGAGATTTGCTGGTCTCCACCCCAGCGCTCAGTACGTTGCCTGGCGCGTAGTAAACACTTAATACCATAATTATTATTAATAACCTCCACAGTCATAGTTGCCCCTGATTACCTTGCATCTAGCCCAGAGTTTAGTGCTTGGCACATAGCACTGAAATGCCATAATACCACTACAAAATGACTAAAAATTTTGGGGGAAAGCTTACATTTTTAAAACTTTAGGGAAATCCAAAAAGTGTTCCCGTACGGAAGAAACCCTTAGCCAGGTCATTCATTCAATCGTATTTATTGAGTGCTTACTGTGTGCAGAGTACGGCTTCAAATGGGATCTTACCCCGTCCCCATCTTTAAATCTTTGGGATGAAGAGTTAGCTCTGTGGGGTCTAACTTTATACTCCTGGAAGGTTTAAACAGATACACTCTTGTAAATTTCCCTTAATTAAATGCCAACGCAAGGGAGGCTGACTTTTTTTTGGGGGGGGGGGGGGAACTCAATTATTTTACTGAAATAATTGTGTCAATTTCAAATGCCTACAACCAAGCGGTGGAGCTCCTCTAGTGTCATCAGTTGTAGCTTAAAATTTGACCCTGGAGAAAGAGAAAGAAGAGGATCCAAACTTTGTACTTCCCAAGCGCTTAGTACAGTGCTCTGCACACAGTAAGTCCTCAATAAATACGACTGAATGAATGAACGAACTTTGGGGAGGGGCAGAGCTGGGGGACTTAGATCCAACTGTGGTTGAAATTTCCACTTCTGCTGCTGAAAAACGGACAAGGGCTCGCCAGCCGGACGTGAACCCGTCCCGATTCCTGCATCTGTGCCTCAGTTCCCTCATTCATTCATTCAATCGTATTTATTTATTGAGCGCTTACTGGGCGCTGTACTAATCGCTTGGGAAGTCCAAGTTGGCAACATCTAGAGACGGTCCCTACCCAACAGTGGGCTCAAAGTCTAGAAGACTGTAAAATGGGGATAAAGACTGTGAGCCCCACGTGGGACAACCTGATCATTTTGTATACTCCCAAGCACTTAGAACAGTGCTTTGCACGTAGTAAGCGCTTAATAAATGCCATCATTATTATTATTATTATTATTTATGAAGAACACACCCAAGTCCTGGTGGTTGAATCCCAAGTGAGAGTTCCGCTCCTTGCCCCGTTCTCCACAATCCCGCTTCGCTTCGGGCTGGAGCCGGTCCACTGGACTCCGCCACCTCCCGCAGCTTGACCTTTGCAGGATTCCCTGCCCCCGGATCCCATATTAGCCCCCAGAGGACACATGCCGGACTCACCTAACAATAATAATAATAATAATAATGGCATTTGTTAAGCGCTTACTATGTGCAAAGCACTGTTCTAAGTGCTGGGGGGATACAAGGTGATCAGCTTGTCCCACGCAGGGCTCACTGTCTTAATCCCCATTTTACAGATGAGGTAACTGAGGCTCAGAGAAGTGACTTGCCAAAGGTCACACAGCAGGCATGTGGCAGAGGCAGGATTCGAACCCATGACCTCTGACTCCAAAGCCCGGGCTCTTTCCACTGAGCCACGCTGGCACCCCTGAGTCTGTGTTGCCGTGGCCTGCCTGGCCCCCGGGGCTACCAGCGGGCTGGAGTGATGGAAATGGGAACATCTCTATATGTTGCCAACTTGTACTTCCCAAGCGCTTAGTACAGTGCTCTGCACACAGTAAGCGCTCAATAAATGCTATTGATTGATTGATTGATTGAAATGCCACTCAGGTGGAACTTGGGAGGTGCCACCTTCCTTGGATTGAAGCATCGGGGCAGAGTCTGTAGCACGTGAATCTGGGAGTATTCCGGCCCCGACCCTCCTTCCATCGTATTTATTGAGCGCTTACTGTGTGCAGAGCACTGTACTAAGCGCTCGGGAAGTACAATTTAGCAACAAATAAAGAAAATCCCTAACTGCAACGGGCTCACAGTCAAGACGCTCGCCTGCCGTGTGACCTCGGGCAAGTCGTTTCGCTTCTCTGGGCCTCGGTTTTCTCATCTGTAAAATAGGGATTCGATACCGGTTCTCCCTCAGAGGTATTTACTGAGTGCAAAGCACTGTACTGGGCGCCCGGGAGAGTCCACTACAACCAGTAGACGTATTCCTTGCCTGCAAGCTCACAGTCTGGATCGTGAGTCCCTTGGGAGGTGGGGCCTGTGTCTGAACTGATTCTCTGCTTAGAACAGTGCTTTGCACATAGTAAGCGCTTAATAAATACCATTATTATTATTATTCTCTACTATGTGCTTGGCAAGTGCATGACATATGCCATAATTAACAGTATTAGCACCAAGTGGAGGGGAAAGTTATTGAGGCAAGAACTTGCTTCTTCCACCCTCGTCCTGTGAATTAGTTTGGAGTGGAACCTAGCCACTGTAAGGGATGTTCAGTGATGAATAAATGCGACTGGACTTTGGACTTTCCGGGGTAATGGAGGAAACGTCTTGAATTCGCAACCCCACTCAAACCACACAAGATGGGCAAATGTGCAAACGAGGTGCTAACCCGTGGCCTTCGTGGAAACACAACACTCGAACCCCCTCAGAGCTACCTTTGCAAAGAGCAGCGTGGCTCAGCGGAAAGAGCCCGGGCTTTGGAGTCAGAGGTCATGGGTTCAAGTCCCGGCTCCGCCAACTGTCAGCTGTGTGACTTTGGGCAAGTGACTTCTCTTTGCCTCACTTACCTCATCTGTAAAATGGGGATTAAAACTGTGAGCCCCCTGTGGGACAACCTGATCGCCTTGTAACCTCCCCAGTGCTTAGAACAGTGCTTTGCACATAGTATGTGCTTAACAAATACCATCATTATTATTATTATAAACACAGATAGAAGTGAGATGTTGCCAACTTGTACTTCCCAAGCGCTTAGTGCGGTGCTCTGCACACAGTAAGCGCTCAATAAATACGATTGAATGAATGAATCCCAAACTCTCCCGCCCAAAAGAGAAAGGGGCAACTTAATATCCCGTAAAAACCTAACACCCGGGTTCTACTACCCCCTTGCTGTGTGACCCTGGGTGGGTCGCAACCTCTCTGGGCCTGTCTCTTGTTCTGTAAAGTGGACACTCAGACCCTGTCTGATCTGATTCTCTCCCATCTACCCCGGCGCTTTGCCCATTTTTTTAAAAATGGTATCGGTTAAACATTTACTATGTGCCGGGCACTGCACGAAGCACTGCGGTAGATATAAGCTAATCAGGTTGGACAAAGTCCATGGCCCGCGTGGGGCTCACACCCTTAATCCCCGTTTTACACGAGGTAACTAAGGCACAGAGAAGTCAAGTGACTTACCCAGGGTCACACAGCAGACGACAGAATCCCGGCACTTCTGAGGCCGGTACTCTATCCCCTAGGCCAACCTGCTTCTCGATGCTTGGCCCCTAGTAAGGGCTTGATACGCTCACCCATCGTTAGTGTTAGTTTACTAGTGTCCAATTACTCAGTTTCTGATTCCTTGAAATTCAGGACTGAGTCCAGAAATCAGAAGCCTTCCTGTCGGGGGAATTCTCCAGGTCCGTCGGAGCGGGGGTGCCGGGGTTAACCCCTTTGTGATCGCCTCCGGGGGGAGGGTCCGGGCCCGATGATCCACAAAGAGAATCAGCAGCAGGTGCCAGAGGCTCTTTGCTTAAAAGTTCCAAGTTTTTCCAAAAGAAGCCCGGGATCCCTTCCCCGGATAGCCGACGCCATTCGGGGAAACAGCCTTCCTCAGCCGACGAACTCAACGGTCGGGAAAGAGAATTCACGCATCGTTCCCGTTAAGCGTTGAGATCTTTCGTTAAATATTCCGGGAAATGGGGCTCCTAAATTAGGGCACGGGATTGGACTCTCCCGGTCGTCGGGAAAGCCACCTGTGATCGGCCACGATTTCCGAGGAGGGAGGGAGCCCGGCCCGTTGAGGAACAGAAGACCAAAGCTTCTCCAGATGATTTTCGCTGGCCCCTAACAAACTGCGACAAGACCGTGTTTTCGTCAGACTTAGTAATTCTCCATTTATTTTTAAAGCGATTACTGCTCGCAGTTTTACAAGTAGATAGGAACAGCGGGCTACGAACAGATCGTTAAAAACGTCAGGAGGTACAAATGTATTTCAATCACAGTGTCACTATATCGTCTTAAGTCGCTGAAGAGCAGACCGTGAAGTCAAGATATTGATCGATTGTCCCCTGAGAATGAACGTTATTCCGAAAAATATATTTTAAAACCGTGATCTAACGCGTGGCCGTTCGAAACCAAGACGACGCCTCCGCGTCCAGTCTTAAAACACGCAGCTCGACGTCAGGCTGGGCAAATTCGCTTTCGCGTGGAAAACCAGCGGCAGCCCGTCGCCCCTCACTTACGCGCAAGGAATGAGCGGATACCCAGAGCAAGACACGGCGCGCAAAACGAACGGACGGATGTGCCGAAATTGGACCGAGGAAGAGAACCACTTGACGAGTCGCGGTTGTGTCCATCGACATCTGCGGCGCTCCGGTACGACACGCGACCTCACCGCTCGTTTCCCGCAACCACTTTTATTTTTCTAAGCCGACAAATTTCATCTAGGACAGTCGCCTATAGGACCGAGGGCCACGTGGTCAAATGGGAAAAGCGGACGTCGGCTGTCCGAGACGGTCACGACTCCTAGCACCACGGGAGGTGAGGGTGGGAGATGGAATTCCACCAGTTTTTGCGTTTCCTCCGTTTCTTCCCCTGTCTAATAGCGGTACATGAGAACCTGAGGGAACACCCGTTGTTTTCTGAAAATCGAAGGTCGCGGCTGGTTCTGAAACCCTCGAGTGACTGGAGGGTTCCTCTTTTCCTGACGTGAAGAACCAAACTGGGCCCTCCTCGGGAGCTTCCCCGCTTCATTTATCGCAGCGTCCGGTGTTTATCTGCGGAGCCGCGAGGGCGTTTTCCGGACTTCGGTTCCCTAAGTTCTCCTTGGTACCGAGACTGAAACCGTGAGGAGTGAGAGGGTGGCACGGAGGCAGGACTCTGCTCGTTACTCACTCTTTGGACTCCGTGTGCCGTCGATCGATCGCGTGACCCTACTCTGCGGAGTGCGTGGGAGGGGGTCGGCAGAGCCGGTCAATACGCGTGACCCCCTGCCCTCGAGGAGCTGACCGTGTGCGGGCCGCTGGACTGAGCGCTCGAGAGAGGGCAAAAGAGTTAGTAGATACCACCCCTGCCCTCGACGACCAGACCCATTTGGAAAAGAGGGACTTGGGCGAGGGGGAAGGGGTGGGCATCCCAGCATCTCCCAACCCTCAGGCCCTGCCCACCCGCCACCTTCAGCCGGTAAGTACCGAGCAACGGTGCGGACCCGTTCGACACCTGAACCGTAGCGGGAGGAAATACACTTTCACTCCCGACGGGAACGTTTCAGAGACGGGCCTCCGTGCCGGTCTCAATACAGAACTTCCATTCTTTTAAGACCTAATCCCCGCTCTCGGCTCAGAGACGCGGGTCAGGGCTGCGGGGAAGTAGCCCTCCCTCTTTAACCAACGAGTCTGAAAAAGGCGAGTCGGGCAATGGCGCAACCACGACCCATCCCGGGGAATTCAAACGGTTGATTTCTCTCGGAGACGATGAGACTCTACGGACCTGTTTCTGAAAGACGGCTGGCCCGTCGTCCTTAACGCCCGGTTAAAGCCGCCCGTTTCCCGGAGCAAAGAACCGTGCCAACTGGAAAAAACATCCCTTTGTCAACTAGCCGACAGCATATTCCAGTTTTTGGTGCCGCCCCAAACTCAGCATCGGGGGGTCAGACGTAGCCGGCGTTTCAATTACGGCGTCGGCTGATGAAGGGGACTGTCCGCTTGCCCAGCGGTAGCGACGGTCTCCCCTCCGTTAAGTGCTCTTCCTGTGGGCAGAGCACCGCACTGAGCGCTAGGAAAGACCATCCAGGCGGGAATCAGGCCCGGTCCCTTGTCCCTTTCTCACCTCTTCCCAGGCTCCCGGCCTGGCTGAAGACCCAGAAACAGCGCAGAGCCCCCCCGAGATCCCGGCCCGTCCATCCCGGTGTCACCGGGCTGTGGGGTGGGCGAGGCGGGGGGGGCGCCCGGAGAAGGCCGGGAAGGGTCCCCCCCGCGCCTGGGGCCGGCCTCAATCTGCTGGCTGGGCTCCGGTGCCCACAAGGTAAAAATAAAATAAAATAATAATAATAATAAAAATCACTTTTGACTCTACGGATGACAAAGGAAACAAAAAGGCAGCGTTCGCCGGCACTAGAAAATTGCAAATAGAATGTTTAATTTTCCGAAACGGAGTTCATCATTTATAAATACACTAAAACGTAGTAAATGCGAAGTTAGATTAGGCATAGGTACGGTATTTTAACAAAACTACAACTCTTCTAAAAGGTCATAGGTAGGGTACGAGTCGCTTGTCCCCTCCCCTCCCGCCCCCCCCCCAATATCAAATCAAACTGAAACGAGACAATGATTCCCCCTCCCAGACTTTTTCCTAGATGTGAAAGCAAAGAGAAGGTTGAAAACTCAGGGTTTCAAACAAAACCTACTTTTTTTTTTTTCGATTTTTTTTTCCCACCTCATTCCGATGACTTTGGGATCCTACGGTACCCAACCGCCTCGTGGGACGCCGAAAAATGAGGAAGCGTCCCTTGTAGATATAAAAAAATAAAAACTAAGCGGTGCACCACATCTCTAAGGCTATTCTCGTGAATGGGATACAGTAATCGATTTTATTCCTCGCGAGGAGGACACTTCTGTCTAAAACAGAGGGGCGTGCGCGTGTTCGATCACATTAAAAAAGCGGCGCCTGACGTTTCCGGCCGGGAGGCTCGGGGGCAAGGGCCCGGCGGGACCGCGAGTCGCCGACCTTCCGGGGCAAGACTCGTCTTACGGAACGGGAGTCCGAATTCGTCAAGCTTTGATTTTCGAAAAGCAAGAACACCGCACGACCCCGAGACACGACAACTTCCGGAGAGCTTATATAAATAGCCGGAACGTCCCCGGAGTTTGAGGTGACGAGGCCGGGCCCGGGAGGATGTCCCGAGAGGGAGCTACCCTCCCTTCCCTTTTCCGCCGGGCCCCGGGGACCCCGAATTCGGGTGTCACCCCCGGACGAGCCGCCGCGCCTCTTCCGGGAGGTTCCTTCCGCCCCTCTGAGAACTTGTGGGGTGGCCGGGGCGAGCCGCTTCAGTAAAGCTTGGCCTGAGCTGCCGCCGCCGCTACCGTCGCCTTCCGCCCGACGGTCGGCGTGGCCCCTTCCGGAGCGATGAGAGCAACGCTGAACTAAAGTACAGTACCTGGTTGACGGTTCTGACGCAGTCGAATAAAAATAACGGTAATAAAAAAAAACCCTACGGCACGGAACCGTTGGCATCTCTCTCGGTTTTGCCGTTCTCAGGGCGACGGCACCCTCCCCTTCTACGGTTCTGGAGCGAGGCCTGACGGCGACGGCGTCCTTCTAAGTCATCTGACGAGACTAGCGTGAACGTCTTCTGTTGTCTTTCAGAAAAAAACCCGATTCTATATACAGTATCTGGCCTGAAGAACTACGGATAAGGCACATGTAGACATTTGTATCGAAAGGTGAAGGGACGGATCCGGAATCACAGTCACTGATTCGACGTCGTACATGGCCCCGCCGCCCGCCCGCCCCCCACCCCCCGCCCCCCGGCCGCGCTACCTCGTCCCCGCCGCGGGTCGGTCTCCCCCCGTCCCCCCCCACCCCAAAAGCCCGCCCCCCGCCCCCGTCCCCTCGGCTGGAGCGCCGGTCCCGGAGAGACGGGCCGAGGCGCGGGCGGCGCGGCCCGTCCCCGCTCCCCGCCGGGCGGCCCCTCCGTCGGTCCGTCCGCCCGCCCGTCAATACTGAAAGTAGACGAGGGGGAGGTTGACCTTGAGGAAGATGAGCTTCTCGAAGTGCTCCGTGACGAGGCGGGCCTGGCCCAGGGCCCCGCCGTCGCCGCCGAAGAGCCTCTCGGAGGGGACCCGGCTGGGCGGGCAGCCCAGGAAGCGGACGGCCAGCCGGGCCAGGGCCGGCCAGGCCGAGCGCTTCAGGTGCCAGTAGGCGAGCGGGTCGCAGCCGTGCTCCAGCACCTCCTCCTCCAGGTAGGCCAGCACCATCTCCTCGGGCAGCCGGGCCCGGCCGCGGCGCTCCGCCTCGGGCTTCACCTGGGCCACCAGGGCCCAGAGGTCGTCCGGGCCGGCGGGGGCGGCGGGCGGGGGGGGCGGCGGCGGCGGCGGCGGCGGCGCCGGCCAGCTCCAGCTCCCGGATGAGGTCCCGCTTGTAGCGCTCCGCCTCGGGCGCGGGGAAGAGGGAGGCCTTGTAGCGGGGGTCCAGCAGGGTGGCGAAGACGTAGCGGGGGTCCCGGAGGGCGGAGGAGAGGCGGCCCGCCACGGCCTCCCTGAGGGCCTTGAGCATGGTGTCGATGCCCAGGGTCTCCTCGGCCAGCATGTCCATCTTGCGGGTCAGGACGTGGACCATGGGGATGACCTGGCCGAGGGTGGAGCCGTGGGCGCTCAGCTCGCGGCTGGCCGCCTCCAGGGGCTTGAGGGCGTGGCAGACGGACTGCAGGACCTCCCACTGGTCGCAGCTGATGAGCTCCCGGAAGCTGCCCTCGGCCGCCATGGCGTCCACGGCCCGCTTCTGCTCCAGCAGCCGCTCCAGCATGCGGAAGGAGGTGCTCCAGCGCGACGGGACGTCCTGCAGCAGCGGGTGCGGGGGCAGGCCGTGGGCCCGCTGCAGCTCCGCCAGCTTCTCGCGGGCCCCGGCCGAGCGGCGGACCCGCTCGCCCAGCTTCCGGGCCAGGCTCAGCAGGTTCTGCACCATGCGCTGGCTCTTGATGGCCTCGCCGACGATCAGGTTGACCGTGTGGCCGAAGCAGGGCACGCTGGCCCGCTCGCCCTCGTTCAGGGTCTTGCCGATGCTGGGGTTGTCGGTGACCGTGATGCCCACCTGCAGGCCGGCCGAGGTGACCCAGGCCTCCCACCAGTGCTCCAGCTGCTTCTGGAGGCTCAGCCCGCTCGAGTCGCACTCCACGGGGGCCACGTCCAGCAGGGCCGAGCAGTGGCGGTCCTCCCCGCGGGGCCGGCCGGGGGCCTCCAGGGCCACCCAATGGGCCGTCAGCGTCAGGTACTCGCGCGGCGTCTGGTGGCCGGCCCAGACCCCGGAGGTGAAGTGGACCACGCCGCTCTCGGCCGCCCGCAGGTGGGCGGCGATGATCTGCCGCACGCTCTCGTACATGGCCGGGATGGCCGTCCGCGAGAAGTACGAGGCCGCCGGCAGGGCGTAGCGGGGCTGCAGGTGCTCCAGCAGCCGGGCGAAGCCCACGTTGTCCACCAGCGAGTAGGGCTGCAGGTCCAGGGCGATCATCTCCGCCACCAGCCGCGTCAGCTTCCGGGCCACCGGGTGGGAGTCCCGGAACTTCTCGGCCGGGGGGCCGGGGCCCTCGGCCGGGGCCGCCGCCGCCGCCGCCGGCTCCGGGGCCTCGCCCCGCAGCACGTGCCCGTGGAAGCGCTGCAGGTGCCGCAGCAGGCA
Source organism: Tachyglossus aculeatus (assembly GCF_015852505.1). Lineage (NCBI taxonomy): Eukaryota > Metazoa > Chordata > Mammalia > Monotremata > Tachyglossidae > Tachyglossus > Tachyglossus aculeatus. Next base: position 54,999,869 of record NC_052079.1, read on the forward strand.
GCTGGTGCCCAGGTTGGTGGGCTTCTTGCCCCGGCTGATGGTCCGCCCGCAGTGCAGGCAGATCACTTTGGTGGAGTCGGCGGAGCAGATGGAGAAGTGGTTCCACAGCTTCGAGGTCTTCTTGCCGCTCACGGGGAAGACGACCGGGGGCGGGGCGCCGGGGGGGGCCGGGGCCGACCCGCCCGGCTTGGGGGCCGGGGACGCCGAGGAGGACGAGGACGCCGAGGAGCAGGACGACGAAGACGAGGACGAGGAGGAGGACGACGACGACGAGGACGACGACGACGACAGGGAGCACTCGGCCGAGGCCAGCGTGGCGTACGGGGAGTTGGCCAGGCTGGCCTCCAGCAGGCCCCCGGCGGCCCCGATGGCTTCCGGGTGGCGCCGGCACAGGTGCCTCATCAGGCAGCCGGCGCCCGCCTCGCCCTTCTTCCCGCGGCTGACGGAGCAGCCGCAGTGGCGGCACACGGCCTTCAGGCCGTCCGCGGGCGACGGCGAGAAGTGTCGCCACGCCTCCGCCTTGAGCCGCTTCATGGCCCTCTTGCTGGGCTGCGGGACGGCGCCCGGGCCCGGCAGCCGGGGGCCCGGGGCCTCCCCCGGCTTCTCGGGGGACGAGGCCAGCGAGGCCTCGCCCGCCTCCTCCGAGGACGACGGCGCCGACGCCTCCCCCGGCGGGCCCTCCTCCGCCGCCGCCGCCGCCGCCGCCGCCGCCGCCCGGTCGGGGGACGAGGAGGCCGAGGCGGGGCCCCGGCCCGCCTTCCCCGGGGACGGCGGGGAGGCGGGGGAGGAGGAGGAGGAGGAGGAGGAGGAGGCCGCCAGCGGGTGCGGCTCCCCGTCCGAGGGCAGCAGGGAGGGCAGGAGGGTCGGGGGCGCCGAGTAGAGCGGGGGGATGCCCGGCCCGCCGCCGTTCTCCTGCAGGACGATGGCGCGGTGGGCCCGCCACATGTGGCGGATCAGGCAGCTGGTGCCGAGGTCCTTGCCGTTCTTGCCGCGGCTGAACTCGTTCATGCAGTGGATGCAGACGGCCTTCGAGTTGTCCAGCGGCGACAGGTAGAAGTGTTTCCAGACGGCCGAGCGCCGCCGGGAGCCGGCCGCGCTCTTGGGGAGGGGGGCCGCCTTCTCCGGCCCGCCCTCCAGGGGCTCGTCGTCCCGGAGGCCCGGCGGCCGCGGGGGGGACCCGGCCCCCGCCGCCCCGCCGTCGAGGACGAGCCGCCCCGGGGCCGCCGGGGCCGCCGCCGGGGTCTCCGGGGCCACCGCGGGCACCGGCTCCTCCGCGATGCGGTCCGGCGAGGGGATCTTGGAGGCCGTCTTCTTGGGCGGCCTGATCGGGGACAGCGGCCCGCCGAGGTCGCCCGGCTCGGCCGGCGGGGCGGGGAGGAGCGGCGACGGCGAGGGGCAGGAGGCCAGGCCCGGCGGGCTCCCGCTGTCCGGCAGGAGCACCGTCGGGTGGGCCCTCCGCACGTGCCGCATGAGGCAGCTCGTGCTCAGGTCTTTCTCGTTCTTGCCCCGGCTGAACTCCTTCATGCAGTACATGCAGATGGCTTTCGTGCTGTCCCGGGGGGAGATGAAGAAGTGGTTCCAGGCGGGAGACTTCTTCCGGGAGCTGATGCTCCTGCTGGAGAGGAGGCTCTGGGTGACGGCCTCCATGGCCACGTCGTACAGCGTGCTGCTGTACTGGGAGAACAGGGACCCGTAGTCGTCCTCGCCCTCGGCGGCCAGGAAGCGGCCCGGCGGCGGCCTGCCGTAGCCCGCCTCCTGCATCTCCCCTCGCTCGTCGCCGCTGTCCGGCGCCTGCGCGTCGTCCGGCTCCCTCGGCGGATCCGCTCCGTCCGGACGGCGCCGGCTCGGCGGGTGGGCCTCCCGCTCCGCTCTCGGCCTTCTCTCATCCAGAGGGAAACCGCCGCCCGCCTGGGGGCCGGCTTCCTCGTCTAGATCCATGACCGGGCCGGGGCAGGGCGCTCCCCGACCCCCCGGGGCTCCGTGCGGACCAAAGGGAGGCGGACGACCCGGGCGGAACGACGGCCCCGCTCATTCGCGCCCCGAGGAAGCAGGCTTTGGGTCCTCGCCGACGCCTCGACGGGCCCCCCGATGAAGTCGCGGCTCTGACCGACCGAGATCCCTGAGGCTGGATTCCCCTTCGGGGACGCATCACCCTAGGGCGCACGCTGCTGATCCCTCGGGCGCCGTCTGTTCAAACGCTCTGTGTCACGGGCTTCGACTGAGGCGGTGAGGCGTCTGGTTCCTTTCCTCAAAGAACGATCCCCGCTCATCTTGAAGGGGTCCACGGGATCCTCTGCCGTCGCCTAGAAATAACAGGTCAAAGTCATTTAAATATACGAAACCCAACCGACCATCCCCCTTATACGACTGTGACGGGCTAGCCTGTGAGCCCGCTGGGTAGGGATGGTCTCTGTTGCAGAACTACTTTCCAAGCACTTAGTACAGTACTCTGTGCACAGTAAGCACTCAATAAATATAAATACGATTGACTGAACGAATGAATGACGTTCGTGCAAAACTGAAGACTAGAACCTACCCCCTAATGGAGCCTTAAAGTCGGACTCCCCCAGGTTCCCAGCCCGGCGGCCCAAGAGGAAAGAGGAGGTGGGAGAGGAATTTATTTTCCAGCCTGTCTCCCCGCGTAGACTGCAAGCTCCTCGTGGGCACGGACCTGGACTGCCAACTCCATTGGATTGTACTCTTCCAAATGCTCAGTACAGTGCTCTGCACTCAGGAAGTGCTCAATAAATATACCACGGATCAACTGACTGATTGTCGGTGACGAGGAGGAGGAGGAAGGGGGTCGGGGCAGAAAAGGGGAGTTTGGGTTCCTTTTAAAGACGGTCTGCAAATCGGAGGGTGGGCTGGAGGGGCTGGCGGCTGAGAGGCCCCGGCGGACGTGGGCTTCCGATTAAGTAGTCAACGTCCAGGCCGGGGGGACGGAGAGCTCACTTTCCAGGGATCGGGTGGCTCTACCTGCACAGCCGCTACGAGGAGGCTCTGGGCTGGGAGAATCAATCCGTCGTATTTATTGAGAGCTTACTGTGTGCAGGGCACTGTAGTAAGCGCTTGGTAGAGTAAGCTGCAACAGAGTTGGTAGACATGCTTCCTGCACACAGTGATCTTAATAATAATGATAATAATGACATTTATTAAGCGCTTACTATGTGCAAAGCACTGTTCTAAGCGCTAGGGAGGTTACAAGGCGATCAGGTTGTCCCACGGGGGGCTTACAGTCTTCATCCCCATTTTACAGATGAGGGAACTGAGGCACAGAGAAGTGAAGTGTCTTGCCCAAAGTCACACAGCTGACAATTGGCGGAGCCGGGATTTGAACCCATGACCTCTGATTCCAAAGCCCGGGCTCTGTCCACTGAGCCACGCTGCTTCTCTTCGAGCTTACAATCTAGAGTGGGAGAAGGACATTAATAGAAATCGATACAGGATGGGCATGGATGTAATGATAATAATAATGATGATGGCATTTGTTAAGCGCTTTCTATGTGCAAAGCACTATTCTACGCACTGGGGAGGATGCGAAGTGATCAGGCTGTCCCTCGTGGGGCTCACAGTTTTAATCCCCATTTTACAGGTGAGGTGAAGTGACTTGCCCAAAGTCACACAGCTGATAACTGGCGGAGCCGGGATTTGAGCCCATGACCTCTGACTCCCAAGCCCGGGCTCTTTCCACTGAGCCACGCTGCTTCTCCACGTAAGCGCCGTGGGGCTGAGGAAGGAGTGAATCGGCGGGTCAAGCGCAAGGATGATGCAGAAAGGAGTGGGAGAAGGGGAAATTGAGAGCTCACCTCCTCCAGGAGGCCTTCCCAGACTGAACCCCTTCCTTCCTCTCCCCCTCGTCCCCCTCTCCATCCCCCCTTCTTACCTCCTTCCCTTCCCCACAGCACCTGTATATATGTATATGTTTGTACATATTTATTACTCTATTTATTTATTTATTTTACTATCTATTCTATTTATTTTATTTTGTTAGTATGTTTGGTTTTGTTCTCCGTCTCCCCCTTTTAGACTGTGAGCCCACTGTTGGGTAGGGACTGTCTCTATATGTTGCCAATGTGTACTTCCCAAGTGCTTAGTACAGTGCTCTGCACATAGTAAGCGCTCAATAAATACGATTGATGATGATGATGATGATGATGAAATGAGGGCTTAGCCTGGGAAGGTCTCTTGGAGGTGTTGCACCTTCGCTAAGGCTTTGAAGTGGGGGATGAGAAAAGAAGCCAGACGGCGAGTGGTCTCTCTAACCTCCCCTCTGGCGAACCCCGTCTGGGGAGCACTTGGGTTTTATAACCCCACCGATGGCTGCGCTTTGAACGCGGTCCGCTTCTCAGATGGCAGCGGAGCCTCCCCAACGAGCGGCGAGCCGGTATCCAAACCAACGAGAAGCATCTGCTGATCTGGACCAAGAGCAGATGGGAATGAATAGGGAGAAAAGAACACATTCCGCCCAGTCAGAAACAGCCCTTGGCGACGGTTTCAGAGCCCCCTCCTCCCCGTCCCCTCCTCACCCTTCCCCATGTGAACAAGCTTCCATACTGGGAGGCCGAATGTGTGTTTCGCCTTCTTTCCTTGCCGTCCCTGATGGTCAACCTTCGGCGGGGGAGACCACCGGGGTCGAGTCCAACGTTCTCGGGAACGGAGGGTGGCGAGGGAGCTCGGTCAGGATGGCAGAGCGCTGCTCGCGAGCTCTCGGCGGTCCCGGGGAGGCCGACGAAAGCGACTGCCGCCGCCGGGGAAAACCTCACGTACCTGATCTGCACCCCAAAAGGAACCAGCTCTTCCTGTCATATCTAGATCCGTTTTCGGGATCGAACCCCCGGGAGGACGTCCCTCCGGAAATGTCGGATTCCTGCTACTTTGCGTTTCGCCAACCTCCCTCTCTCGTAAGAACACTCCCTCAACTAAAGGGGAACCGAACCTCGATCTGCTAACGGCCCGTGACTCCTTTGGAGGCGAGGAGTCCCAAACCCTTTCTCCAGCCCACCACTGGCCACGCTTCTGGCTCGGACTGGAAAGTTCCCAGGCTTCTGGCGACTTTCGGACCGCACGCAAGCAGGTGCTGGCTTTCACTGCGAGGATGGCCCCCACAACAAATCCCCCATCCATAGTCTTCCGCGAGAAGCTACACTCCGACTCAATCTCGTCTAGACCCGCTGATAGAAGGACGGTAACAATAATAATAATACTAATTATATACATATACTAATATATATACTAATTATATAGTAATAATACTAATAATATTATTATTACTAATTGCAGTATTTGTTCAGCACTTACTATGTGCCAGGCACTGTTCTAAGCACTGAGGTGGGTACATGCAAATCAGGTTGGACACAGTCCCTGTCCCGCAGGTGGCTCACAATCTTAAATCCCATTTTACAGATGAGGTAACTGAGGCCCAGAGTAGTGAGGTGACTCACCCAAGGTCACACAGCAGACTAGTGGCGGAGCCGGGATTAGAACCCAGGGCCTGGGCTCTATCCATTACGCCACGCTGCTTCTGTATGAACGAATGAAAAAAAATATGTGCTTGAAACAGTGCAGTGCACAGGCCCATAGATAGACAAGTACGATGGGGGAGCTGAGTTTAAAGTGCTGAAATGGAAGCTGGGATGATCATGTCTCATGGGGGAGAGAATTAACTGGGGAAGGCCTCCTGGAGGAGGTGGGATTTCCAGTGGGCACTCTGACCTGCTGAATTGGAGGGGAGAGGCGGTTACAATCAATCAATCAGTGGTATAGTAAGCGCTCAATAAATACGATTGATTGATTGATTGATTGATTGGTATTTAGTGAAGGCTTCCCGGGGCAGAGCACTGTACTAAGCGCTTGGGAGGGTACGACACCACAAAGTTGGCAGACACATTCCCTGCCCGCAACAAGCTTAGTCTAGAGACTTAATGACCACCTAACTGTGTGCCGAGCCCTGTGCTAAGCGCTTGGGAGAGGACAAGCCAACAGAGCTGGTAGTCACCAAGAGCTTCCAGGCAGGAAGAGGGGGAGTGAGCAACGGGTTTGAGGCCCCAAGGATGAGCGTGAGGGATGGTGAGGTTTGCTTGGGAGGAGAGTGAAGTACAGGGAGGGGAGATGAGTAAGATGACGATCAACCGCTGGCACTTACTGAGCACCTACTGTGTGCAGAAACGCTCTGGGCATATTACTCCCCTCCTCAAAACTCTCCAGTGGCTACCAATCAATCTGCGCATCAGGCAGAAACTCCTCACCCTGGGCTTCAAGGCTGTCCATCCCCTCGCCCCCTCCTACCTCACCTCCCTTCTCTCCTTCTCCAGCCCAGCCCGCACCCTCCGCTCTTCCGCCGCTAATCTCCTCACTGTGCCTCGTTCTCGCCCGTCCCGCCATCGACCACTGGCCCACGTCCTCCCCCGGGCCTGGAATGCCCTCCCTCTGCCCCTCCGCCAAGCTAGCTCTCTTCCTCCCTTCGAGGCCCTGCTGAGAGCTCACCTCCTCCAGGAGGCCTTCCCAGACTGAGCCCCTTCCTTCCTCTCCCTCTCGTCCCCCTCTCCATCCCCCCCATCTTACCTCCTTCCCTTCCCCACAGCACCTGTATATATGTATATGTTTGTACGTATTTATTACTCTATTTATTTATTTATTTTACTTGTACATATCTATTCTATTTATTTTATTTTGTTAGTATGTTTGGTTTTGTTCTCTGTCTCCCCCTTTTAGACTGTGAGCCCAATGTTGGGTAGGGACTGTCTCTATATGTTGCCAATTTGTACTTCCCAAGTGCTTAGTACAGTGCTCTGCACATAGTAAGCGCTCAATAAATATGATTGACTGATTGATTGATTGATTGCAGGGCACCCTATCGGGCACTTGGTTAGAAAGAGAGTGCTCATGGATGGCCTGGAAGCCTATCCGGCCACGGATGGGAGGCGGGGGCCACTAAGCGGAGCGGAGGAGTTGCTGCTCCTTCCCAGCCGCGCCGCCGTTCCCAGAAATCACATGACCACCCGCTGCCATCTTCCGCTGCTCGCCCAGCGCCGCCTTCCAGCCACCAACCTCATCGTTCGCCGTGCGGCCTGAGGACCAGAACTCTGTGACAGGAGTTAAGCCTGGCACTGCCCGGGGAACGCTGTGTGTGTATGTGTGTGTATATGTGAGTCCCCATCCTTCCCTTTTCTCTACCTGCAGCATCGCCCAGTCACGCCTAGCTGCTCGGCAAGGTGGCACGCGGTTACTCTGCACATCTTCTTGGGGGTGGCTCTGGCCACATCTGCAGGTGGCAATTCCTGAATGACTGTCTGTGGGACTTCTGATGACTCTCTGACCCCTTTGGATTTGCTTGTCTTGGGGGCAGGTGGGTGTGTACGTGGATGCATGTGTGTGTGGGAAAAGGGGACTGCCTCTGCCTCTTCCCTCCTTGCCTGGACTGTGCAGCTGTTGTTGTTTCTCCTGTGACCGTATTTATTGTTGAACCTGACTTTGCTTTGATGGAGTTTGCGGTACATTGGATCCTTCTGCAGGTCTGTCCTCCCTAAACTTGGATTTTGAGTGCCTTGGGGTCCACATACTGAGTCTGTAGGGTTTTCAGATTGCACGTTATCTAAGTTTGGCTTCCCTGACACTGTCCTCTCCTGGTTCTCTTCCTGTCTGGCCACTCCTTCTCAGTCTCTTTTGTGGGCTCCTCCTCTGCCCATGCGTTTGGGGGCAGGTGGGGGGGAAATCCATCAAGGCTCTGTTCTGGGACCCCTTCTATTCTCCAGCTACACCCGCTCCCTCGGAAATCTCATTCGCTCCCACGGCCTCAACTCCCACCTCTTATGTGGACGATTCCCAAATCTCCCTCTCCAGCCCTGATCTCTCTCCTCCTCTGCAGCCTCGCTTTTCCTCCCGCCTCCAAGACATCTCTAATCGGATGCCCTGCCGACACCTCAAACTTAACAGGTCCGAGGCAGAACTCCTCATTTTCCTACCCAATCCCTGCCCTCTCCCTGCCTTCCTCATCCCTGGAAGCCACTATCCTTCCTGTCTCACCAGCCTATGACCTTGGCATTATCCTCGACTCGTCTCTCTCCTTCAAATATGCACGGACATTGGAAACCACAGAAATTATAACTCCAGATGAAATTGAGGCAATAAATTAATCAAGTGGCTGAAAGGGAGCGGACCCAAAACATTTGAGATCTATCGAGTTAAGTGGTCTTCTCTCTTGAAGTGCTCAAAATAGTACTCTACCGCTGATTAAGCCGGTAAAAATGCACCAAACGGCAATTGGGATTTATAATAATCACTTTCTCTGAAATCTGACAGAACCAGTTCTGATGAAAAGAAAAACGATTTTCCGACCTCAGAAACGACAGTAGGTCCTCCCGAGGGATTAGTACTCTGCTGTGCACCCGCTAAGCACTCATTAAACATGATTGATTGATTTCCATATATACCTTCCGCGGGCATTGATGATTAGAAAAAAAGCCCAAACACTTCCTCTGAGGGGTGCAGAGGGTATCTGGAGCAGCAAGCCCCCATCCGATGAGCCAGGGGAAGGGGAGGGGAGGGTTTCGACTGGAGTTGCGTGGATTTTTCCGGCACCTCCCGGCTCCCGACCGGCTGAGGGCGGAGGGGACAGTCCCCAGAGCAAGTGAGGGCTAAACCACGTGATCCCAGATGAAACGTCGGCCTCCCTCCCGGCAGAGCTGGGACCCGCATCCAGCCAAGGGGTGGAAGGGAGCGGGGTCCCCTGCGGATGATCAATCAATCAATCAATCGTATTTATTGAGCGCTTACTATGTGCAGAGCACTGTACTACGCGCTTGGGAAGTACAAATTGGCAACACATAGAGACAGTCCCTACCCAACAGTGGGCTCACAGTCTAAAAAGTGGGCTCACAGTCTAAAAAGTTGATGCCTGACCGCGATCGGCGGTGGGACGAGTCCGACCGGGGCCCGGACGGGACAGTCCAGATCAAGGTCCCTCTGCCCTGTGGTCAGTGAATCCCGGGGGGACACAGGCCACACGTGAACACCCCCCCTCACCCTCCACTCCCGGACGTCGCACCTTTTTGGAATCCCGTTGGATAGGTTCCTGTTGGTTGGGAGACCAACTGCCAATCTTGGGAGGGTTATATTTCCCAGCAAAAATCCGGGCGTGGCCTCCCCCAAGCAGCTTGACAATCCTTTTGATTCCGCTTCCCCGAGATGATGTTTCTAGAACCAGGCTATCTTGGAGAAGAGTCCCGCTACCCAAGTGGATATTGGCTCACATTTTCTTGCAAACTTGAAAGTAATAGCCTTATCGTGTCACACAATATTTAGATTCAGAAGACGATGGACTGATGGATGGGAAAATTGTGTAGAAGCCAGGGCTTTCTTAATGGTCCCAACCCTATCTCACGTGCTGAGGTGGGAGAATTGGATATTTCCAAGGTCTAAGCCTAGTTTTCATTGGAAATATTGAATTCTCCCACTTCAGCACGTGAGATAGGGTTGGGACCATTAAGAAAGCCCTCGCTTCTACACAATTTTCCCATCCATCAGTCCGTCGTATTTACTGAGCACTTACTGTGTACAGAGCACTGAACTAAGCGCTTGGGAGAGTACGATGGCGTCGGTAGCCAAATTCCAGATAGGGACATGAGTGCTCTGGGGGCTGAGTGTGGGGTGGATAAGGGGTGCAGATCTAAGGGCATTTGGGGTTTGCTTGGCCGCTGGAGGAGGAATGTCTTCTGAATCTAAATATTGTGTGACACGATAAGGCTATTACTTTCAAGTATGCAAGAAAATGTTTCTGAAACCTTTGCCTTTTCAAGAAGCAAGTTGGGCCTCGTGGAAAAACCCCGGGCCTGGGAGCCGGAGGACCTGGGTCCTAATCCCGGCTCCGCCACTTGTGTGACCTTGGGCCAGTCACTTCACTTCTTTGGGCCTCGGTTCCCTCGTATGTAAAACGGGGATCAAGACGGTGAGCCCCATGTGGGAGAGGGACTGGGTCCGACCTGATTAACTTGAATCTCCCTCAGGGCTCAGAACAGCACATGACGCGTAATAAGCGCTTAACAAGTGCAATTACTATCATCACAAAAGCCGAGAATTCAATTCTGTCACTAGCCACTAGCAACCTCATTTCAAACGAAGGTGCAATCAGGTGAATTGTGAACAAATCTCTCCAGCATCTGTTCTTATCTTGGACGTACCGCTCGTTATATAGAACTAAAAGGGCCACCCAGAAACTTATAGACAAGTTTCACTACGAGATTAATTACGGTAGTCCAGTCAGGGAAAGGCAAAAAAAAAAAAAATTCTAATTGCTGTGGGCGACATTCTCTGGAAACTGGGGGAAAATGGAGGCCTCTGAGGAGTACGGCTGCTGACGTTCGGCACAAAGGGAACGGTGAAAAAGGGAAGTTGCCTCTGGACGGTTCCAATCACCCCTGCCCCCTTGCAAGAACCGAGCTGGCCCCGAGGGCTTATTCCAGCCGAGCCGGGAGGTCCCCACTTGGTTGCTATCCTTCCCTTCCCAGAACCTGGGGCCGCTTCCATGCTGGCACGTCCGGCCCGAGAGGACGAGCTAGAGCGGTCCTGCCCCTAAATGGTTGCCCACTCCCTCCTTTGGACTCCTGACCCCTCTGATGGGGCCAGCCCGGCCCCCACTCTGGATCTGGATCCGACCCGCCGGGCCCCATCCTGCCACATCCCGGCCCAACCGGGCCCCTTTCCAGCATCCGCCACAAAAGGAAAACCAAACACGATGGACCCATTTTCCAAACCAAGTTTGCCTGCTTTCGGTAGGGCAAATGGTTGGACGCTTGAGAGCTCAACGAGCCGCAGAATGATCGTTTCCTCGGTAGGGTCGCTTCTCAACAATTTCGAACAGTCGGTGCCAGTCGTCTTGGGGAAGGATCGTTAAAAGCTACGGAAACCAAAAGTAGGGAAGGGAGCTCGTTTCCCCCTCGAGACGGTAAGCACCCTGTGGGCAGGGAACATGTCGACCAACCAACAGTGTGGCTTTAGTGGAAAGAGCCCAGGCTTGGGAGTCAGAGGTCGAGGGTTCTAATCCCGGCTCCGCCACTTGTCCGCTGTGTGACTTTGGGCAAGTCACTTCACTTCTCTGTCCCTCAGTTACCTCATCTGTAAAATGGGGATTAAGACTGTGAGCCCCACGTGGGACAACCTGATGACTCTGTTTCTACCCCAGAGCTTAGAACGGTGGCTGGCACCTAGTAAACGCTTAACAAATACCATCGTTATTATATTATCTTATTATATTATATATTATCACTATTATTATTACTCTCCCAAGCGCTCAGTATGGTGTTCTGGATTTGGATGTTTATGTAGAACTCTCCTGGGGAGAAGATACTTTATCCTTGACTATTTCCTTTTATTGGTAATTTATTTTCATGTCTGCCTCCTCCCCGTGGATTGTAAGTTCCTTGTGGGCAGGGATCACATCTACCAACTCGACTGTGCTGTACCTTCCCCAGTGCTTAGTACGGTGTTCTGTACACAGTAAGTGCTCAGTAAGTACCATTAACGGATGACGGATGCCTCCTGAGAGCGTGCGATACCATCGATTGACTGATCCCCTCGTCCCCTTCTCCATCCCCATCTTACCTCCTTCCCTTCCCCACAGCACCTGTATATATGTATATATGTTTGTACATATTTATTACTCTATTTATTTTACTTGTACATATCTATTCTATTTATTTTATTAGTATGTTTGGTTTTGTTCTCTGTCTCCCCCTTTTAGATTGTGAGCCCGCTGTTGGGTAGGGACTGTCTCTGTATGTTGCCAACTTGTACTTTCCAAGCGCTTAGTACAGTGCTCTGCACACACTAAGCACTCAATAAATACGATTGATTGATTGATTGATTGATCATTGACAACAGCATTCGGTGTGGCTGGGGTCACTCTGCGGAAGTCATATTAAAATTCCATCCTTAATTTCAAGACTTTTTACCAAGGACTCTTTTAACAAGAAAATGCTTTCTTGTGTGCATTCTAAACACAGCCAAATCCTTCCGGAGTCTCCCTTAAATGAGTCTCTCTGGATTCCGTGAGGACGTCATTCAGGTCCTTCGGGCTGGGTTTACAAAAAGGCAAAGCTAACGGCGGGTTGAAAACACGTCTCGGACTCTGCCCGCATCTCAACCAAGTCCATCAACGGTACTTATTGAGCGCTTAGCAGGTGCAGACCACTGGAGCAAGCACTTGGGAGTGTACAACACCCTGAGGTTGACACATGCGATCCCTGCCCACAATGAGCTTACAGTCTACAGGAGAGCTAAGGCCTACGTAGTCCAAGCTAATGATATCCAACAATCACGTGGCTAACGATGGGGAAATTTGCTTCAGTTTTTGTCACAACTCAGCGAACCGTGGCTAGACAACTGTGGCTAGACAAGTTTGCTTCAGTTTTGGTCACAATTCAGCGAACTGTGGCTAGACAAGTGGCTAGACAACTGTGATGTGACAAGACACCCCAACCTCTAGCGGCTAGAGGTCGGGGTGTCTTGTAGGACTTCAGATGGGCACAGTGAGTGCCAGCTGAAATGCTGGAAGCAATGAAACCTAGTGGAAAGAGCCCGGGCCTGGGCTCTAATCCCGGCTCCGTGACTTCTGTGTTGTGTGACCTTGGGCAAGTCACTTCAACTTTCTGGTCCTCAGTTAACTCATCAGTAAAATGGAGATCAAAATCAATCAATCGTATTTATTGAGCGCTTACTATGTGCAGAGCACTGTACTAAGCGCTTGGGAAGTACAAATTGGCATCACATAGAGACAGTCCCTACCCAACAGTGGGCTCACAGTCTAAAAGGGGGAGACAGAGAACAGAACCAAACATACCAACAAAATAAAATAAGCAGGATAGAAATGTACAAGTAAAATAAATAAATAAATAAATAAATAGAGTAATAAATATATTATTTATTATATAAATATATATATATAGTATGTATATATATAATAAACAAAATGGGACATGGAACTGTGTCCAATCTGATTAGCTTCTATCCACCCCTGCCCTTAGTAATAATAACAGTAATAATAATGATGGCATTTATTAAGCGCTATGTGCAAAGCACTGTTCTAAGCGCTGGGGAGGTTACAAGATGATCATTTTGTCCTGCCGGGGGCTCACGGTCTTAATCCCCATTTTACGGATGAGGTAACAGGCCCACAGAAGTTAAGTGACTTGCCCAAAGTCACACAGTTGACAATTGGCGGAGCTGGGATTTGAACCCATGACCTCTGACTCCAAAGCCCGTGCTCTTTCCACTGAGCCACGCTGCTTCACAGGGTCTCACACACAGTAAGCACTTAGAAACCATAAAAAAAAGAAGAGAAAATGATGGCATCCTGTTGCGAGGGACGACGACATGACAGGGCTGCAGAAAAGGAAGAGCTTGCAGAGTCGTCATGCAGTGTCACCTTGAAAAACACTGGGGTTATCAGGGGCACCGTGAGATCATCATCATCATCAATCGTATTTATTGAGCGCTTACTGTGTGCAGAGTACTGTACTAAGCGCTTGGGAAGTACAAGTTGGCAACATATAGAGACAGTCCCTACTCAACAGTGGGCTCACAGTCTGGATCACACCCCCTAAAACAATGGTTAACTTTGGGTGAGTCCCCGGGGCCGGACTTGCTCCACACGGCTTCAGGCCCAAAGGTGGATTCTCTCAAACACCACCGGCGCTCTGAGCAGACACAGCCTTCACTGCAATGGCCCTTAAAAACCTCCCCAGCACGGCAGTCTCCCTCGAGAGTGAAGGCGGGAAAGAACGACCGAAAAATCCACAGGGCTCAGGGCACTGCTTTCCATCAGGGCCAACACGGGCGGATCTCCTCTAAAGCGGGGTGGTGTTCTCGTAAAGGTCCTCGATGAGGAAAAGTCGCCTCGCCCTGTCAGGTCACCGGTTCGAGGCCGTGCACGGGAGCAGGAGCCGCCTTTCCCAGCGCTGCATCCAAACAGGCTTGGGTGGGGTAGGCCGGTGAGACAGACATCCCCTAATTCCCTAAAATCAAGTCCTAGCCAAAGGTCTTGGTCAGATGGGACGCAGTCCCTTGTCCCGCACGGAGCCAACAGTCCAAGACACATTCCCTGCCTACAATGAGCTGACAGTCTAGAGGGGCAGGGAACGCAAACTCGTGAAGCGTTCTGTATTTTTTTCAGCGCTTAAAACAGGGCTTGGCACATGGTAAGCGCTTAATACTATTATTAGTATTATTATTATTAGACTCTACCGAGTGCTTAGTACACTGCTCTCAGCATGGTAAACGCTCAATAAATACCAGTGATGGTAGTGATGATGATGATGATAGGGTCAAGGCGGCAAATGCTGAAGCTAAATTATTATATTACTGAAAGACACGGAGGACCCAACTCAAACACTCCACGAACCCTCTAAAATCCAATTAATTTGATTAGGTGTCCAGATGTAGGCGAGGATCGTGTCGACCAACTCTGTTACATCGGACTCTCCCGAGCGCTGAGTATAGTGCTCTGCACACAGGCGCTCAATAAATACCACTGATTGATGAGACGATGACAGCCAGATTCTCTTGCTTTCTTCCTCACAAGTCATATTAAAGCATTTTCCTACAACATACAGAGACTCGGGTATTTCAGATGGCTGTGCTTACCCCCTGGGGCAAAAACAGAAGAGAAATTTGAGTTCTCCCAGTAATCCTCCTTAACAGAGCAAGGAACTCCAACCAAGTTTAGAAAATTAAGCTATTCACTGGTAAAATCCCGTTAATTTCCTCCTAGAGCTCCTTGTGGGCAGAGAACGTGCCTGCTAACTCTATACTCTCCCAAACGCTTAGTACAGTGCTCTGCGCATAGCGCTCGACCGCCGACTGAATCGCTCCTGTTGGACTTCACAGGAACTTTCCTCACGCTGCCGTTGATTTTACTCCAAAGACTGAAAGAATATCGCGGAAAACAGAAATTAAAACTTCAGGACGGAAACGGAAAACTCGGGAAAAATTTTAAAGCAGGGAAAGTCACCCAATTTGCCAAGACTCGCTTACTTACGCGACGTCTCTCCGTTTCATTAACTTCATTTCCCACGGGCCCTTGCTCTCCAAACCGGGAGCTGGGAGTGTGGCCTAAAAAACAGAAGACGGCTTTTATTTAACACAGGTTTAAACGGTGGGGGCGAAATTCAGTCTTTTCCTCGGAACGGTTCGATGACGGTCCTTCGGGTCGAAGGATTCGTTATACTCTAATAGACCGCTGAAACGCCGGTGATGATAATTGTGGTATTGGTTAAGTACTCACTGTTTGCCATACGCTGGGAAAGATACAACTTAACCAAGTCAGGCACGGTCTCTGTCCCGCACGGGCTCAGAGTCTAAGTAGGAAGAAGAAGGGGCATTGAATTCCCATTTTTTAGGCGAGGAAATGGAGAGTCACGGAAGTGACTGGCCCAAGGTCACACATCGGGGCAGTGGAGCCCAGGTCCTCTGACTCCTCCAGACCTGTGTCTGCTGCTCCTCTACGGCCCCTAAAGCTCATTGCCATGAGGAATGACATGAAATCGGAAGGGGCTTCCTCTTCTGTGGAGCTGAGCGTGTCACTCACAGAACCGCCTCCTGTTTATCCAGCGACACCAAGGACCGGCATTAGCGGTAGAAATGGGCTAGTTCATTCATCAACATGAATGCATTAATGCAGATTATTAACTAGAACTAGAGGAAAATATGCACTCCAAGAATCAGCTCAACTCCTTGAGAGCTGAGAGTCTCTGTAAAGGATCTGAAGGTGGCAAGCTCCCAGTGGTAACAAAAATAATAACAATAATAATGGCATTTATTAAGCGCTTACTATGTGCCAAGCACTGTTCTAAGTGCTGGGGAGGTTACAAAGTGATCAGGTTGTCCCACTTGGGGCTCACAGTCTTAACCCCCATTTTACAGATGAGGTAACTGAGGCCCAGAGAAGTGAAGTGACTTGCCCAAAGTCACACAGCCGGGATTTGAACCCATAAACTCTGACTCCAAAGCCCGGGCTCTTTCCAGCGAGCCATGCTGCTTCTCATGCTGCGTTCAAAATAAAACGCAAACCCACCCCCTGCCCCCCGCCCGCAAAAAATTCTGAAGATGAAGAGGGTTCATAAATGATGGATGGTTCAATCCCTAACCCCTCACTTTAATGTTTGTAAGGAAAATATGGATCATTAGTATAAACTGATCTCTCCTATCACCTAGGACCCTGCTGAAACACCACAGACTTTTATGTGTGCAAATACCCGCCTCACACTAGCATAAGGTAGCGGTGAATTCCTTTCGCAAACAAAATAAAGTTTTTGTGTTTAAAAAGGGAGAGCTCCGATGCAAAAGTACCAAATGCTGAAAAACCCGGCGGACTATTTTGGTCACCGTACTGCACATGGAAAAGTCATCAAAAATCAATAGTCCCATATTTAGAGACAGGAAGTCACAAGAGCCCCGTTAAGTGCTTGAAGCCCAACGCATAAATTACTTTCAAAGTTAAGATTTGGAAGGAATAAGCCCCGATTCACTTTAAAGAGTGAAGTTCTAAATTCATTTCTCCTCTTAGTCCGTGCGACTAATTGGATCAGTCAGCCTCAACGCAAGCAATAACTTTTATTTCTCCGACCAAACCAATGTAAGCCCCTGCCGTTGGCTCGGAGACCGCCGGACGTTATTTCCAGAGAGATGCCCCCACCTATCAACAGAATCAATCAATCAATCAAATCGTATTTATTGAGCGCTTACTGTGTGCAGAGCACTGTACTAAGCGCTTGGGAAGTACAAGTTGGCAACATATAGAGACAGTCCCTACCCAACAGTGGGCTCATAGTCTAACAGAAGCATCGGCGGAACGCACGGCACCAAGTTTTTACAAAAGGGAATCATCATCATCAATCGTATTTATTGAGCGCTTACTATGTGCAGAGCACTGTACTAAGCGCTTATCGCATTGGCTCTGGAGGAGGGCTCAGTAATGATGCCCAGGGGAGAAATCAAGCAGGAAATATTTCCAAGCCCCCTCAAGAATCCAAATAGTTTGGATTAACTTTTCACTGGAAACATAAAGAAACCGGAGGGGGGCGGGGGGGATTTTCCGGGTGACTCTACATGGTGCTACTGAATGAAAAGCTCCACCCTCAAATACACACACTATACAATCACTCACTGTCCCCAAAATAAATTCCTCTAGAAAAACTACAGATTTGTCAAAAAAACCAACGACAAAAAAACCCACCAAAACCTGTGAGCCCACTGTTGGGGCTATAGGTTGCCAACTTGTACTTTCCAAGCGCTTAGTACAGTGCTCTGCACACAGTAAGCGCTCAATAAATACGATTGATTGATTGATTGGTGGCTAATAAAGGACCCCGTCTCCCATTCCGATTTCTTGATTTACATCCAGTCGGAAGCTGAAATAGTTTCCCGGGGCCGGGGGGGGGGGGGGGGGGGGGGGGGGGGGGGACGGACCCCGCCAAACACAGCTGAGTAAAAAACTAGTTCATTTTAGTGAAAACTTATTAGAACACTTTTTGGGGTTTGTTTTCTTCTCCTCCAAAAAAGTTCAAACTGCACTTTACGGTTAATCAACGAGCGGCAAACCCGGGGCACGGGCCCTGGGGAAGAGTAGTCTTCTTCTGGAGAAGACTTGATGAATTTCCGCGAAAGCGGAAACTGAGAAGCCCGCTGTTGGGTAGGGACCGTCTCTATATGTTGCCAAATTGGACTTCCCAAGCGCTTAGTACAGTGCTCTGCACACAGTAAGTGCTCAATAAAGACGACTGATGGATTGATTACTCCATTTATTTTACTTGTACCTATTTACTATTCTGTTTATTTTGTTAATATGTTCCGTTTTGTTGTCTGTCTCCCCCTTCTAGACTGTAAGCCCGCTGCTGGGTAGGGACCGTCTCTATATGTTGCCAACTTGGACTTCCCAAGCGCTTGGTGCACAGGAAGCGCTCCATAAATACAACTGATTGATTGATTGATTGAGAAGCGTACGACCTGGCTGGGAAAGAGACTCATTCATTCGATCGTATTGATTGGGCGCTGACTGTGCGCAGAGCACTGGGCTAAGCGCTCGGAAAGTACAATTCGGCCACAGATAACGGACGGTCCCTACCCAACAACGGGAAGAGATCTCCTTTCTGCAGCCGGAGGAGATGTTGGGGAGCCATGGGTGGGCTTTTTAGAGGCTTCACCTTGCGCGTGGTTGCCAAGATGCCCGGGGGGCGTGGTGCCCACGCCATGAGTCTTTTAGACCGTGAGCCCGCTGTTGGGTAGGGACTGTCTCTATATGTTGCCAATTTGTACTTCCCAAGCGCTTAGTACAGTGCTCTGCACATAGTAAGCGCTCAATAAATACGATTGATGATGATGATGATGATGATGAGAAAGTAACGTCGGCCACTACGGGCCCGCTGTGGGCACGGTCCCTCCCCGGTCTTTTCTGGTCAAAAACGCAGCGTGGCTCGGCGGAAAGAGCCCGGGCTTTGGAGTCGGAGGTCATGGGTTCGAATCCCTGCTCTGCCAATTGTCAGCTGTGTGACTTCGGGCAAGTCACTTCACTTCTCTGGACCTCAGGTACCTCATCTGTAAAATGGGGATGAAGATTGTGAGCCCCCCGTGGGACAACCTGATCACCTTATAACCTCTCCAGTGCTTAGAACAGTGCTTTGCACATAGTAAGCGCTTAATAAATGCCATCATTATTATTATTAAAGTCCTTCTGAGAGAGGGCCCCCCAAAAAACGCCCCCTCCCCGACCCTCCCGACCTGGGCCAGGCTGGGCAAAGGGACTTCTGGACTGTGAGCCCGTTGTTGGGTAAGGACCGCTCTCTATATGTTGCCAACTTGTACTTCCCAAGCGCTTAGCAGAGTGCTCTGCACACAGTAAGCGCTCAATAAATACGATTGAGTGAATGAATGAATGGATTCGGCCGGGCCTCGTGGGTTTGGGGGCCCGTTTCCCGGGGGGCCAACGGGTTGGCAGGGAATGGGCAAGTAGTCCGTGCTGGGCGGGGGTGACCGCTTTTCGCCCCGGGGGCGGTGGGCAGTGGCCCTCCAGCGTGGCTCGGTGGAAAGAGCACGGGCTTTGGAGTCAGAAGTCATGGGTTCAAATCCCTGCTCTGCCAATTGTCAGCTGTGTGACTTTGGGCAAGTCACTTAGCTTCTCTGGGCCTCAGTTCCCTCATCTGTAAAATGGGGATGAAGCCTGTGAGCCCTCCGTGGGACAACCGGATCACCTTGTAACCTCCCCAGCGCTTAGCACAGTGCTTGGCACATAGTAAGCGCTTAATAAATGCCATTATTGCTAAAGAGCCCGGGCTTGGGTTCTAATCCCGGCTCTGCCGCTTGTCAGCTGGGTGACTTTGGACAAGTCACTGCACGGGCCTCAGTTCCCTCCTCTGTAAAACGGGGGTGAAGACTCGGAGCCCCGTGTGGGACAACCTTGTATCCACCCCGGCACTTAGAACAGTGCTTGGCATGGCTCAGTGGAAAGAGCAAGGCCTTTGGAGTCAAAGGTCATGGGTTCAAATCCCGACTCCGCCAACTGCCAGCTGTGTGACTTTGGGCAAGTCGCTTAACTTCTCCGGGCCTCAGTTCCCTCATCTGGAAAATGGGGATTACGACTGTGAGCCCCCCGTGGGACAACGCAATCACCTTGTAACCTCCCCAGGGCTTAGAACAGTGCCTGGCAAATAGTAAGCGCTTAATAAATGCCATCATTATCATTATTATTACTATCATCATCATCATAATCAATCGTATTTATTGAGCGCTTACTGCGTGCAGAGCACTGTACTAAGCGCTTGGGAAGTACAAGTTGGCAACATATAGGGACAGTCCCTACCCAACAGTGGGCTCACAGTCTAAAAGGGGGAACTACTACTTCACCGGGCCTCAGTTCCCTCCTCTGTAAAACGGGGGTGAAGGCTGGGAGCCCCGCGTGGGACAACCTTGTATCCACCTTAGCGCTCAGAACAGTGCTTGGCACATACTAAGCGCTTAACAGATGCCGTTATTACCATGATTATTTTGTCCCGGTCCGGGTGTGGGGTGTGGACGGGCGGACGGAGGGATGGCCTCCCTCGGTCCCTGGTGGGTCTGGGGGCGATGCCGAGTGCCCGCGCCTTTGTAACCGGGGGTCCCGCGGATGGGGGGCTGGGCGCTGTGCCAGGGGAGCCCCCGGGCCCGGGAGCCCCTTCCCCTTCCCTCCCCTCCCCGGGATGCTGAGCCCGCGCCCACCAACGCCCGGCCAAACCGGAGCCCCAGTGTGCCCGGGCGGGCACGGGGGCAACCCCACATTCATTCATTCATTCAATCGTATTTATTCATTCATTCATTCGTATTTATTGAGCGCTTACTGAGCACTGGACTAAGTGCTTGGGAAGCACAAGCTGGCAACATATAGGAGGAGCAGTTTGGTCAGTGGAAAGGGCCAGAGGTCAAGGGTTCAAATCCCAGCTCTGCCAACTGTCAGCTTTGTGACTTTGGGCAAGTCACTTAACTTCTCTGGGCCTCAGTTCCCTCATCTGGAAAATGGGGATTAAGACTGTGAGCCCCCCCCGGTGGGACAACCTTGTAACCTCCCCAGCGCTTAGAACAGTGCTTTGCACATCGTAAGCACTTAATAAATGCCATCATTATATAGAGACGGTCCCTCCCCAACAGCGGGCTCACAGTCTAGAAGGGGGAGACAGACAACCTTGTAACCTCCCCAGTGCTTTGCACATAGTAAGCGCTTAATAAACGCCATCATTATAGAGAGACGGTCCCCACCCAACAGCGGGCTCCCAGTCTAAAAGGGGGAGACAACCTTGTAACCTCCCCAACGCTTTGCACATAGTAAGCACTTAATAAATGTCATCATTATAGACAGATGGTCCCAACCCAACAGCGGGCTCACAGTCTAGAAGGGGGAGACAACCTTGTAACCTCCCCAGTGCTTAGAACAGTGCTTTGCACATAGTAAGTGCTTAATAAATGCCATCATTACAGAGAGACGGTCCCTACCCAACAGCGGGCTCACAGTCTAGAAGGGGGAGACAGACAACCTTGTAACCTCCCCAGCGCTTAGAACAGTGCTTTGCACATAGTAAATGCTCAATAAATACGATTGAATGAATGAATGAAATGACAGTCCCTACCCAACAGCGGGCTCACCGTCTAGAAGGGGGAGACAACCTTGTAACCTCCCCAGCGCTTTGCACATAGTAAGCGCTTAATAAATCATCATCAATCGTATTTATTGAGCGCTTACTATGTGCAGAGCACTGTACTAAGCGCTTGGGAAGTACAAATTGGCAACATATAGAGACAGTTCCTACCCAACAGTGCCATCATTATACTGTTGGGTAGGGACCGTCTCTACATATTCCCAACTTGGACTTCCCAAGCGCCTAGTACAGTGCTCTGCCCACAGTAAGCGCTCAATAAATACGACTGAACGAATGAATGAATGAATGAATGAATGAAATGACGGTCCCTACCCAACAGCGGGCTCACAGTCTAGAAGGGGGAGACAGACACGCTTGCAACCTCCCCAGCGCTTTGCACATAGTAAGCGCTTAATAAATACCATCATCCATTCATTCATTCAGTCGTATTTATTGAGCGCTTACTGTGTGCTGAGCACTGGACTAGGCGCTTGGGAAGTCCAAGTTGGCAACATATAGAGACGGTCCCTACCTAACAGCGGGCTCACAGTCTAGAAGGGGGAGACACCCTTGTAACCTCCCCGGCGCTTTGCACATAGTAAGCGCTTAATAAATACCATCATCCATTTATTCATTCAGTCGTATTTATTAAGCGCTTACTGTGTGCTGAGCACTGGACTAAGCGCTTGGGAAGTCCAAGTTGGCAACATATAGAGACGGTCCCTACCTAACAAACAGCGGGCTCACAGTCTAGAAGGGGGAGACAGACACCCTTGTAACCTCCCCAGCGCTTTGCACATAGTAAACGCTTAATAAATACCATCATTCATTCAATCGTATTTATTGAGCAATTACTGTGTGGAGAGCACTGGACTAAGCGCTTAGGGAAGTCCAAGTCGGCAACATATAGAGACGGTCCCTACCTAACAAACAGCGGGCTCACAGTCTAGAAGGGGGAGACAGACACCCTTGTAACCTCCCCAGCGCTTTGCACATAGTAAACGCTTAATAAATACCATCATTCATTCAATCGTATTTATTGAGCAATTACTGTGTGCAGAGCACTGGACTAAGCGCTTAGGGAAGTCCAAGTCGGCAACATCTAGAGACGGTCCCTACCTAACAAACAGCGGGCTCACAGTCTAGAAGGGGGAGACAGACACC
Organism: Tachyglossus aculeatus; assembly: GCF_015852505.1. Classification (NCBI taxonomy): domain Eukaryota; kingdom Metazoa; phylum Chordata; class Mammalia; order Monotremata; family Tachyglossidae; genus Tachyglossus; species Tachyglossus aculeatus. The sequence continues at coordinate 55,022,182 of NC_052079.1, forward strand.
CTTGTAACATCCCCGCGCTTTGCACATAGTAAGCGCTTAATAAATGCCATCATCCATGATGATTGATTGATTGAGCGCTTACTGTGTGCAGAGCACTGTATTAAGCGCTTGGGAAGTCCAAGTTGGCAACATATAGAGACCGTCCCTCCCCAACAGCGGGCTCACAGTCTAGAAGGGGGAGACAGACACCCTTGTAACCTCCCCGGCGCTTTGCACATAGTAAGCGCTTAATAAATGCCATCATTATAGAGAGACGGTCCCTCCCCAACAGCGGGCTCACAGTCTAGAAGGGGGAGACAGACACCCTTGCAACCTCCCCAGCGCTTTGCACATAGTAAGCGCTTAATAAATGCCATCATCCATTCATTCATTGTCATATTTATTGAGCGCTTACTGTGTGCAGAGCACTGGACTAAGCGCTTAGGGAAGTCCAAGTTGGCCCCATCTAGAGACGGTCCCTCCCCAACAGCGGGCTCACAGTCTAGAAGGGGGAGACAGACACCCTTGCAACCTCCCCAGCGCTTTGCACATAGTAAGCGCTTAATAAATGCCATCATCCATTCATTGATGATTGACTGATTGAGCGCTTACTGCGTGCAGAGCACTGGACTAAGCGCTTAGGGAAGTCCAAGTTGGCAACATCTAGAGACGGTCCCTACCTAACAGCGAGGTCACAGTCTAGAAGGGGGAGACAGACCCCCTTGCAACCTCCCCAGCGCTTTGCACACAGTAAGCGCTTAATAAATGCCATCATCCATGATGATTGATTGATTGAGCGCTTACTGTGTGCTGAGCACTGTACTAAGCGCTTGGGAAGTACAAGTTGGCAACATATAGAGACCGTCCCTCCCCAACGGCGGGCTCACAGTCTAGAAGGGGGAGACAGACACCCTTGCAACCTCCCCAGCGCTTTGCACATAGTAAGCGCTTAATAAATACCATCATTCATTCAATCGTGTTTATTGAGAGCTTACTGTGTGCAGAGCACTGGACTAAGCGCTTAGGGAAGTCCAAGTTGGCAACATCTAGAGACGGTCCCTCCCCACCAGCGGGCTCACAGTCTAGAAGGGGGAGACAGACACCCTTGCAACCTCCCCAGCGCTTTGCACATAGTAAGCACTTAATAAATGCCATCATCCATGATGATTGATTGATTGAGCGCTTACTGTGTGCAGAGCACTGTATTAAGCGCTTGGGAAGTCCAAGTTGGCAACATATAGAGACGGTCCCTCCTCAACAGCGGGCTCACAGTCTAGAAGGGGGAGACAGACACCCTTGTAACCCACCCAGCGCTTAGAACAACAGTGCTTTGCACATAGTAAGCGCTTAATAAATGCCATCATTATAGAGAGACGGTCCCTGCCCAACGCGGGCTCACAGTCTAGAAGGGGGAGACAGACACCCTTGCAACCTCCCCAGCGCTTTGCACATAGTAAGCGCTTAATAAATACCATCATCCATTCAATCGTATTTACTGAGCGCTTACTGTGTGCAGAGCACTGGACTAAGCGCTTAGGGAAGTCCAAGTTGGTAACATATAGAGACGGTCCCTACCTAACAGCGGGTTCAAAGTCTATAAGGGGGAGACAGACACCCTTGTAACCTCCCCAGCGCTTTGCACATAGTAAGCGCTTAATAAATGCCATCATCCATTCATTGATGATTGACTGATTGAGCGCTTACTGCGTGCAGAGCACTGGACTAAGCGCTTAGGGAAGTCCAAGTTGGCAACATCTAGAGACGGTCCCTACCTAACAGCGAGGTCACAGTCTAGAAGGGGGAGACAGACCCCCTTGCAACCTCCCCAGCGCTTTGCACATAGTAAGCGCTTAATAAATGCCATCATCCATGATGATTGATTGATTGAGCGCTTACTGTGTGCTGAGCACTGTACTAAGCGCTTGGGAAGTACAAGTTGGCAACATATAGAGACCGTCCCTCCCCAACAGCGGGCTCACAGTCTAGAAGGGGGAGACAGACACCCTTGTAACCTCCCCAGCGCTTTGCACATAGTAAGCGCTTAATAAATGCCATCATTATAGAGAGACGGTCCCTTCCCAAAAGCGGGCTCACAGTCTAGAAGGGGGAGACAGACACCCTTGTAACCTCCCCAGCGCTGTGCACATAGTAAGCGCTTAATAAATACCATCATCCATTCAATCGTATTTATTGAGCGCTTACTGCGTGCAGAGCACTGGACTAAGCGCTTGGGAAGTCCAAGTTGGCAACATCTAGAGACGGTCCCTACCCAACGGCGGGCTCACAGTCTAGAAGGGGGAGACAGACACCCTTGCAACCTCCCCAGCGCTTTGCACATAGTAAGCGCTTAATAAATGCCATCATCCATTCATTGATGATTGATTGATTGAGCGCTCACTGTGTGCAGAGCACTGGACTAAGCGCTTAGGGAAGTCCAAGTTGGCAACATCTAGAGCCGGTCCCTCCCCAACGGCGGGCTCACAGTCTAGAAGGGGGAGACAGACACCCTTGTAACCTCCCCAGCGCTTTGCACATAGTAAGCGCTTAATAAGTGCCATCATTATAGAGAGACGGTCCCTACCCAACAGCGGGCTCACAGTCTAGAAGGGGGAGACAGACACCCTTGCAACCTCCCCAGCGCTTTGCACATAGTAAGCGCTTAATAAAGGCCATCATCCATTCATTCATTCAGTCATATTTATTGAGCGCTTACTGTGTGCAGAGCACTGGACTAAGCGCTTAGGGAAGTCCAAGTTGGCCCCATCTAGAGACGGTCCCTCCCCAACGGCGGGCTCACAGTCTAGAAGGGGGAGACAGACCCCCTTGCAACCTCCCCAGCGCTTTGCACATAGTAAGCGCTTAATAAATGCCATCATCCATTCATTGATGATTGATTGATTGAGCGCTCACTGTGTGCAGAGCACTGGACTAAGCGCTTAGGGAAGTCCAAGTTGGCAACATCTAGAGCCGGTCCCTCCCCAACGGCGGGCTCACAGTCTAGAAGGGGGAGACAGACACCCTTGTAACCTCCCCAGCGCTTTGCACATAGTAAGCGCTTAATGAATGCCATCATTATCATCAATCGTATTTATTGAGCACTTACTATGTGCAGAGCACTGTACTAAGCGCTTGGGAAGTACAAATTGGCAACATATAGAGACAGTCCCTCCCCAACAGCGGGCTCACAGTCTAGAAGGGGGAGGCAGACACCCTTGCAACCTCCCCAGCGCTTTGCACATAGTAAGCGCTTAATAAGTGCCATCATCCATGATGATTGATTGATTGAGCGCCTACTGCGTGCAGAGCACTGGACTAAGCGCTTAGGGAAGTCCAAGTTGGCCACATCTAGAGCCGGTCCCCCTCCCAACGGCGGGCTCACGGTCTGGGGGGAGCCGACAACGAAACATAGGAACCATCTCAACGGAATGAAGACGTGCGAGTGAACCAGAGGGGCTAAATCCGTCCAAACGGACACAGACAATGGGGGAGGCGGGCGAGGCCTCCCGCTGCCTGGGCCGGCCGGGACCGGTCGGGGCCGGTTGGGCCGCGCCGGGAACCGGAGGAGGGAGGGAGGGAGGGAGGGAAGAACCGGATCCCGGTGGGGGGAGGGGGGAAAGGCGGCCGGCGGGTGAGGCCCCCCCCCCCCGGGCCGGGCTCACCTGGGAGCAGGAGCAGGAGGAGCAGCAGGAGGTCGGGCTCCCCATTCAGTAGCGTCCGCTTTGTCTGCCGCCGGTTCCGCACGCCCCTTCCCCTCCGCGTCCTCCGGGGGGGTCCGGGGGGGTCCCGGGGGGTCCGGGGGTCCCGGGGGTCCCGGCGGCGGCAGGACCGGTCCGGTGGGGGGGGGGTCCGGGGGGGGGGGCAGGCGGGAGATGCGGGGGGGCGCGCGCGCGCACGAGCGCGAGCACGCGGGGGCGTGCGGCACGGCGGACGGGACGCCGCGCGGGGGCGCGCACGCACAGCGCTCCGCCCCCCCCCCCCCTCCCTCGGGTAGGGACGGGCCCACGCGCGCGCCGCCTCAAAATGGCCGCCTGGGGGAAGGGGGGGCTTCATTCATTCATTCATTCATTCATTCATTCATTCTTTCATTCTTTCATTCTTTCATTCATTCATTCATTCAACCGACCTGATTGAGCGCTCACTGTGGGCGGAGCACTTGGGAAGGCCAAGGCGGCACCGTCTGGAGACGGCCCCGGCCCAACAGCGGGATCGGCCTGTCAGGGTCCCCTGGCCTGCAATAATAATAATAATAATAATTAATAATAATAATAATAATAATAGCATTTATTCAGTCGTATTTATTGAGCGCTCACTGTGTGCGGAGCACTTGGGAAGGCCAAGTCGGCACCATGTGGAAACGGCCCCTGCCCAACAGCGGGATCGGCCTGTCAGGGTCCCCTGGCCTGCAATAATAATAATAATGATAATAATAGCATTTACTCAATCGTATGTATTGAGCACTCACTGTGTGCGGAGCACTTGGGAAGGCCAAGTCGGCACCATCTGGAGACGGCCCCGGCCCAACAGCGGGATCGTCCTGTCAGGGTCCTCTGGCCTGCAATAATAATAAAATAATAATAATAATAATAATAATAATAATAATAATGGCATTTACTCAATCGTATTTATTGAGCGCTCACTGTGTGTGGAGCACTTGGGAAGGCCAAGTCGGCACCATCTGGAGACGGCCCCTACCCAACAGCGGGATCATCCTGTGAGGGTCCCCTGGCCTGCAATGATAATAATAATAATAATAATAATAACAATAATAGCATTTATTCAATCGTATTTATTGAGCGCTCACTGTGTGCGGAGCACTTGGGAAGGCCAAGTCGGCACCACGTAGAGACGGCCCAGGCCCAACAGCGGGATCGGCCTGTCAGGGTCCCCTGGCCTGCAATAATAATAATAATAATAATAATAATAATAATAATAATAGCATTTATTCAATCGTATTTATTGAGCGCTCACTGTGTGCAGAGCACTTGGGAAGGCCAAGTCGGCACCACGTAGAGACGGCCCCGGCCCAACAGCGGGATCGGCCTGTCAGGGTCCCCTGGCCTGCAATAATAATAATAATAATAATAATAATAATAATAATAATAGCATTTATTCAATCGTATTTATTGAGCGCTCACTGTGTGCAGAGCACTTGGGAAGGCCAAGTCGGCACCACGTAGAGACGGCCCCGGCCCAACAGCGGGATCGGCCTGTCAGGGTCCCCTGGCCTGCAATAATAATAATAATAATAATAATAATAATAATAGCATTTATTCAATCGTATTTATTGAGTGCTCACTGTGTGCGGAGCACTTGGGAAGGCCAAGTCGGCACCACGTAGAGACGGCCCCGGCCCAACAGCGGGATCGGCCTGTCAGGGTCCCCTGGCCTGCAATAATAATAATAATAATAATAATAATAATAATAATAATAATAATAATAACATTTATTCAATCGTATTTATTGAGCGCTCACTGTGTGCGGAGCACTTGGGAAGGCCAAGTCGGCACCATGTAGAGACGGCCCCGGCCCAACAGCGGGATCGGCCTGTCAGGGTCCCCTGGCCTGCAATAATGATAATAATAATAATAATAATAGCATTTATTCAATCGTATTTATTGAGCGCTCTCTGTGTGCAGAGCACTTTCATTCATTCAATCGTATTTATTGAGCGCTTACTGTGTGCAGAGCACTTTCATTCATTCAATCGTATTTATTGAGCACTTACTGTGTGCAGAGCACTGGACTAAGCGCTTGGGAAGTCCAAGTTGGCAACAACTAGAGACGGCCCCTACTCAACTAGCGGGATCGTCCTGTCAGGGTCCCCTGGCCTACAATAATAATAGTAATAATAATAATGATGGCATTTATTCAATCGTATTTATTGAGCGCTCACTGTGTGCAGAGCACTTTCATTCATTCAATCGTATTTATTGAGCGCTTACTGTGTGCAGAGCACTGGACTAAGCGCTTGGGAAGTCCAAGTTGGCAACAACTTGGGAAGTCCAAGTTGGCAACATCTAGAGACGGCCCCTACCCAACAGCGGGCTCGTCCTGTGAGGATCCCCTGGCCTGCAATAATAATAATAATAATAATAATAATAATAACATTTATTCATTTATTCAGTCGTATTTATTGAGCGCTCACTGTGTGCAGAGCACTTGGGAAGTCCAAGTTGGCAACATCTACAGACGGCCCCTACCCAACAGCGGGCTCGTCCTGTGAGGGTCCCCTGGCCTGCAATAGTAATAGTAATAATAATAATGATGGCATTTATTCATTTATTTCTACCGAAATATCTACAAATTAAATTAATAAATAAATAGAATAATTCATTCATTCATTCATTCATTCATAATTCATTAATAATAATGCATTCATTCAATCGTATTTATTGAGCACTTACTGTGTGCAGAGCACTGTACTAAGCGCTTGGGAAGTCCAAGTTGGCAACATATAGAGACGGTCCCTACCCAACAGTGGGCTCACAGTCTAGAAGGGGGAGACAGAGAACAAAACAAAACATATTAACAAAATAAATAGAATAAATATGTACAAATGAAATAAATAGAGTAATAAATACGTACAAACATATATACATATATACAGGTGCTGTGAGGAGGGGAAAGAGGTAAGGCAGGGGGGATGGGGAGGGGGAGAGGAAGGAGGGGGTTCAGTCCGGGAAGGCCTCCTGGAGGAGGTGAGCTCTCAGTAGGGCTTTGAAGGGAGGCAGAGAGCTAGCTTGGAGGATGGGCAGAGGGAGGGCATTCCGGGCCAGGGGAAGGGCGTGGGCCGGGGGTCGACGGCGGGACAGGCGAGAACGAGGCCCTGAGAGGAGATTAGCGGCAGAGGAGCGGAGGGTGCTGGCTGGGCTGGAGAAGGAGAGAAGGGAGTAGTGCTTATTAAGCGCTTACTATGTGCAAAGCACCGTTCTAAGCGCTGGGAAGGTTGCAAGGTGATCAGGTTGTCCCACAGGGGGCTCACAGTCTTCATCCCCATTTGACAGATGAGGGAACTGCGGCCCAGAGAATAATGGCATTTGTTAAGCACTTACTGTGTGCAAAGTACCGTTCTAAGCGCTGGGGAGCTTACAAGGTGAGCAGGTTGTCCCACAGGGGGCTCACAGTCTTCATCCCCATTTGACAGATGAGGGAACTGAGGCCCAGAGAAGTGAAGTGACTTGCCCAAAGTCACACAGCCGACAATTGGCAGAGCCGGGATTTGAACCCTTGACCTCTGACTCCAAAGCCCGGGCTCTTTTCCACTGAGCCACATTGCTGGAATGCCCTCCCTCCGCACATCCGCCAAGCTAGCTCTCTTCCTCCCTTCAAAGCCCTACTGAGAGCTCACCTCCTCCAGGAGGCCTTCCCACACTGAGCCACTTCCTTCCTCTCCCCACAGCACCTGTATATATGTATATACGTTTATACGGATTTATTACTCTATTTTATTTGTACATATTTCTTCTATTTATTTTATTCTGTTAATATGTTTTGTTGTGTTGTCCGTCTCCCCCTTCTAGACTGTGAGCCCACTGATGGGTAGGGACCGTCTCTATATGTTGCCAACTTGGACTTCCCAAGCGCTTAGTCCAGTGCTCTGCACACAGTAAGCTCTCAATAAATACGGTTGAATGAATGACTGACTGAATGAATGAGGGTCGGTGCGGAGGGACGGTGCCCCGCCGAGGGCCCAACCCGAGCCGGAGGGGAAGGAGGGGGCCCGGCCGACGCGGGACGCCGACCGTTGTGGCCGTTGGGCACGGCGGGACCCCCCGCCCACACACATACAGACGCTGAGCCACGCTCTCTCTGTCTCTGTTTGTCTCAGACCCAAACAAGCCACGAGTTGTGCCTCCCTCTCTCCCTCCTCCCCTCTATCTCTGTGTCTCTCACAGACCCAGACAAGCCACTCTGCCTTTCTCCGTCTGTCCCTCTCTCCTCTGTCTGTCTCCCCCTCTGTGTCTCTCTCAGACCCCCACAAACCACTCTCTCCTCTCTCTCTGTCTCTCTCTCTCTCTCTGTCTCTTACAGACCCAAAGAAGCCACAATCTCTTTCTCTCCCCTGTGTCTCTCACAGACCCAGACAAGCCACTCTGCCTTTCTCCCTCTGTCCCTCTCTCCTCTGTCTGTCTCCCCCTCTGTGTCTCTCTCAGACCCACACAAACCACTCTCTCCTCTCTCTCTGTGTCTCTTACAGACCCAGACAAGCCACAATCTTTCTCTCCCCTCTAACTCTGTGTCTCTCACAGACCCAGACAAGCCACTCTGTCTTTCTCCTTCAGTCCCCCCGTCCCTCTCTCCTCTGTCTGTCTCCCCCTCTGTGTCTCTCTCAGACCCACACAAACCACTCTCTCCTCTCTCTCTGTCTCTCTCTCTCTTTGTGTCACTTACAGACCCAAACAAGCTACAATCTCTTTCTCTCCCCTGTGTCTCTCACAGACTCAGACAAGCCTCTCTGCCTTTCTCCCTCTGGCCCTCTCTCCTCTGTCTGTCTCCCCCTCTGTGTCTCTCTCAGACCCACACAAACCACACTCTCCTCTCTCTCTGTCTCTGTGTGTGTGTCTCTTACAGACCCAAAGAAGCCACAATCTCTTTCTCTCCCCTGTGTCTCTCACAGACCCAGACAAGCCACTCTGCCTTTCTCCCTCTGTCCTCTCTCCTCTGTCTGTCTCCCGCTCTGTGTCTCTCTCAGACCCACACAAACCACTCTTTCCTCTCTCTGTGTGTCTCTTACAGACCCAAACAAGCCACAGTCTCTTTCTCTCCCCTCTAACTCTGTGTCTCTCACAGACCCAGCCAAGCCACTCTTTCTCCCTCTGTCCGTCTCTGTCCCACTTTTTCCTCTCCGTTGTGCTCTCTTTGTCTCTCACAGACCCAGACAAGCCACAATCTCTTTCTCTCCCCTCCAACTCTGTGTCTCTCAGACCCAGACAAGCCACTCTGTCTTTCTCCCTCTGTCCCCCTCTGCCCCTCTCTCCTCTGTCTGTCTCCCCTTCTGTGTCTCTCTCAGACCCACACAAGCCACAATCTGTCTCTCTCTGTCTCTCTCGGACCCAAACGAGCCACTCTCCCTCTCTATGTCTCTCCTCCTCTGTGTGTCTCTCTCTCCCCACCTCGTCTCTCTCTGTCTCTCACAGACCCAAACGAACCACTCTCCCTCTTTCTCTCTCCTCCAGTCTCTCTCTCTTCCCCCCTCTGACTTTCTCTGTCTCTCCCAGACGAGCCACTCTCCCTCCGTCTCTCTCCCTCCTCTGTCATTCCTTCATTCAATCGTATTTATTGAGCGCTTACTGTGTCCAGAGCACTGTACCAAGCTCTTGGAAAGTACAATTCGGCAACAGAGACATTCCCTACCCAACAGCGGGCTCATGGTCTAGAAGGGGGAAACAGACAACAAAACAAGTAGGTGTTAATAGCATCAAAATAGATAAATAGAATTATAGCTGTATACACATCATTAATAAAATGAATAAAGTAATAAATATGTACAAATATACCCAAGTGCTGTGGGGCTGGGAAGGGGGTAGAGCAGAGGGAGGGAGTCAGGGTGATGGGGAGGAGGAGCAGAGGAAAAGGAGGGCTCAGTCTGGGAAGGCCTCCTGGAGGAGGTGAGCTCTGAGTAGGGCTTTGAAGGGGGGGAGAGAGCTAGTTTGGTGGATGTGAGGAGGGAGGGCATTCCAGGCTAGAGGTAGGATGTGGGCGAGGGGTTGATGACAGGTGAGAATGAGGCCCAGTGAGGAGGTTAGCAACCCTGTCTCTCTGTCTCTCTGTCTCTCTCCACCCCCATCTCTCTCTGTCTCTGTCCCAGACCCAAACAAGCCCCTCTCCCTCTCCCTCCCCTTCTGTCTTTGTCTCCCACAGCCCCAGACAAGCCACTTTCCCTCTCCCTCTCTCCCATCCCCATCCCCCATCTCCTTCCCCTCCCCACAGCACTTGTATATATTTGTACAGATTTATTACTCTATGATACTTGTACATATTTACCATTCTATTTATTTTGTTAATGATATGCATATAGCTATTATTCTATTCGTTCTGACGACTTTGACACCTGTTCCCCTTCTAGACTGTGAGCCCGTTGTTGGGTAGGGATCGTCTCTATGTTGCCGACTTGTACTTCCCATGTGCTTAGTACAGTGCACTGCACACAGTAAGCGCTCAATAAATACGATTGAATGAATGAATGAATGTCTCTGTCCCGCTCTGTCTCTCTCCCCGTGTCTCTCACAGACCCAAACCACTCTCCCTCTGTCTCTCTCCCCATCTGTCTGTCTCTGTCGGACAAGCCCCTCTCTCTCCCCCCTCTGTCTCTGTCACAGACGCAGACAAGCCCCTCTCCCTCTCTGTCCCTCTCTGTCCCCCTCTGTCTCTGTGTTTCTCTCTCTGTCTCTGTCACAGACCAGGGCTCATCATCATCATCATCATCATCAATTGTATTTATTGAGCGCTTACTGTGTGCAGAGCACTGTACTAAGCGCTTGGGAAGTCCAAGTTGGCAACATCTAGAGACAGTCCCTACCCAACAGTGGGCTCACAGTCTAAAAGGGGGAGACAGAGAACAAAACCAAACATACTAACAAAATAAAATAAATAGAATAGATATGTACAAGTAAAATAAATAAATAAATAGAGTAACAAATATGTACAAACATATATACATATAAACAGGTGCTGTGGGGAAGGGAAGGAGGTAAGATGGGGGGGATGGAGAGGGGGACGAGGGGGAGAGGGAGGAAGGCTCCCCTCAGCCCCCCGTCCCCTCTCGTCCCTCTCGTCCCCCCATCCCAGCCGTTCCTTCCCCTTCTTCAGCACTTCAAACAGTGCTTTGCACATAGTAAGCACTTAATAAATGCTATCATTATTATTATTATTATTATTATTATTATTCCCCTACCCCTTCCGATGGGGTTTTCCGGTGAGGCCCGGACGGCCGCAAGGTTATGGCCAACCTCTTCGTCCCCAGTCCACCCCACCGTTTCGGGAATAACAATCGTGGGATTGCTTAAACGCTTACCAATAATAACAACTGTGCTATCTGTTCAGCGCTTACCGTGTGCCAAGCACTGCACTAAGCACTGGGGTAGCTGCAAGGTAATTGGACTGGACACGGTCCCTGTCCCACGTGGGGCTCGCAGGCTCAATCCCCACTTTCCAGCTGAGGGAACTGAGGCCCCCTGAGAAGTGAAACAACTTGCCCAAGGTCACACAGCAGACAAGCGGCAGAGACAAGTGGATCAGAAGCCTGGTCCTTCTGACTCCCAAGCCTGGGCTCTAGCCACTAGGTTATGTCAGGCACTGTACTAAGCGCTGGGGGAGATACTAGGTAAGTGGGTGGGACACAGTCCCTGTCCCACGTAGAGCTCAGGGTCTTAATCCCCATTTTCCGGATGAGGGAACTGAGGCTCAGAAAAGTGAAATGACTTGTCCAAGGTCACACAGCAGGCAAGTGGATTAGAAGCCAGGTCCTTCTGATGCCCAGGCTCTAGCCACTAAGCCACGCTGCTTCACATTAATATTAATACTAAGAGTACTAGGATTAGTGCTAATAGTAGTTACTCTGCCAAGCTCAAATACCACAGTTATTATGATTATTGGGGGCCTTCAAAGCCCCCCACCTCAACTCCCTTCTGAGGAAATGCCCTCCCAAGGGGCACTCTCTTTGGGAAGACTTTCCTCTGTTTCTCTGCCTCAGAGACCCCTTTTCTCCAGAGGCACCGCTGAGGTGGTGACCCCCTCAAAGGGGGAAACCCACAAGGGAAGACATTCATTCATTCATTCAATCGTATTTATTGAGCGCTTACTGTGTGCAGAGCACTGTACTAAGCACTTGGAAGGTACAATTCAGCAACAGATAGAGGCAATCCCTACCCAACGACGGGCTCACAGTCTAGAATTCACTTCCCTAAGTGAACTATCCTATAACATGACTTCAGGTGCTATCGGCTACCTAAGGATCTCGGGGAGAATTTAGTCCATTGAAAGTAAACTCAGGACGGAGGTGCTTTATACTTTTATTTATTACAGACACAACCTCTCTACCTGCTTGTGTATGTATTGTCTTCACATCTTTAGTCTGTTTTATCCAAAATGCCATACTAGAAATTCAGCTGTATGGTCATTCACTGCTTATCCATTGAACAACAGTAACAATAACAACAACAATGATGGCATTTGTTAAGTGCTTACTATGTGCAAAGCACTGTTCTAAGCACTGGCGGGCATACAAGGTGATCAGGTTGTCCCGCGTGGGGCTCACAGTCTTAATCCCCATTTTACAGATGAGGTCACTGAGGCACAGACACTTATGCCCACCCCCACCCACTGCTGCCCCCCAAAAGGTCACCCTCTAAGAAGGTCTCTCGGCTTGACATCCTGTCCTCCTGCTGTACCCACCCTCTCACCCCCAACCCCCAGACACAAGTTAGGGGAGTTGGGATGTGGTAGTGGTACTAATACTTCAATCAATCAATCAATCGTATTTATTGAGCGCTTTCTGTGTGCAGAACACTGTACTGAGCACATGGGAGAATACAGTTACAACAGTTGGAAGGCACGGTTCCCTGCCCACAAGGAGCTCACAGTCTAGAGGAGAGATGGACACTAATCTAAATATTCATTCATTCATTCAGTCGTATTTATTGAGCACTTACTGTGTGCAAAACACTGTACTAAGCGCTTGGGAAGTACAAATAGGCAACATATAGAGACGGTCCCTACCCTACCCACAGTCTAGAAAGGGGAGACAGACAACAAAACAAGAAGACAGGCTTCAATACCCTTAGAATAAATAGAATTATAGCGATATACACATCATTAATAAAATAAATATAGTAAGTATGTACAAATAAAATAGAGTAATAAATATGTAGAAATATATACAAGAGCTGTGGTGAGAGGAAGGGGGTAGGAGCGAGGTGGGAGGGGGGCGATGGGGAGACGAGAAGGAGGAGGGGACATCATCATCATCATCATCAATCGTATTTATTGAGCGCTTACTGTGTGCAGAGCACTGTACTAAGCGCTTGGGAAGTAGAAATTGGCAACACATAGAGACAGTCCCTACCCAACAGTGGGCTCCCAGTCTAAAAGGGGGAGACAGAGAACACAACCAAACATACTAACAGAATAAAATAAATAGGATAGATATGTACAAGTAAAATAAATAAATAAATAAATAGAGTAATAAATATGTGACGTGAGTGTGGTGGGGCTGAATGGGGGCTTAATAAAGAGTGCAAATCCAAGGGCCAGGGCAAGGCAGAAGAGAATGGGAGAAGAGGAAATGAGGGCCTCATCAGGACATCCTCTTGGAGGAGATGCGCCTTCAATAAGATGACCTCATTGTGGGCAGGGGTTGTCACTCTTTTGCCGGATTGTACTTTCCCCAGCGCTTAGTACAGTGTTCTGCACACAGTAGCGCTTAATAAATACGACTGACTGAAGGAATGAATCCGTCGGATATGAAGAGGGAGGGCGGGAGAGAAATGAGTGGCGAGAGACGAGATGGAGGTACGGTGGGTAGGTTGGCTTAGAGGAGCGAAGCCTGCTTGCTGGGTTGTAATAGCGAATCGGGGAATCAGAGAAGCAGCGTGGCTCAGTGGAAAAAGCAGGGGCTTTGAAGTCAGAGGTCATGGGTTCAAATCCCGCCTCCACCACTTGTCAGCTGTGTGACTTTGGGCAAGTCACTTCACTTCTCTGGGCCTCAGATCCCTCATCTGTAAAATGGGGATGAAGACTGTGAGCCCCACGTGGGACAACCTGATCACCTTGTAAATTCCCCAGCGCTTAGAACAGTGCTCTGCACATAGTAAGCGCTTAATAAATGCCATTAAAAAAAAAAAAAGGGAATCGGTATTTATAGAGAAGCAGCGTGGCTCAGTGGAAAGAGCCCGGGCTTTGGAGTCAGAGGTCATGGGTTCAAATCCCAGCTCAGCCACTTGTCAGCTGTGTGACCTTGGGCAAGCCACTTAGCTTCTCTGTGCCTCAGTTACCTCATCTGTAAAATGGGGATTAAGACTGTGAGCCCTGCGTGGGACAATCTGATCACTTCGCATACCTCTCAGCGCTCAGAACAGTGCTTTGCACCTAGTAAGCGCTTAACAAATATCATTACTATTATTATTAGTACAGTGCTCTGCACATAGTAAGCGCTCAATAAATATGATTGATTGATTATTATTAAGCGCTTACTGAGTGCACAGCCCTGTACTAAGCACCAGGCGTGTCTCTCCTTTGCATCCCGCAAGGGCAGGGGGTGAGATCGATTCATAGACAAGGGGGAGGGGCTGGGGGGCACAATCATAAACATGACCCAGTCAGTCCCTGCTGTTCAGTTTGCAATATAAAATGTAAATACGCAAACCGCAGAGAGATGCAAGGAAGAAAGAGAGCGTATTGCTGAGTGGAAATGGCACAGCACTACAAGTTGGACGACCTGGGGTCTCTCATCATCATCATCAATCGTATTTATTGAGCGCTTACTGTGTGCAGAGCACTGTACTAAGCGCTTGGGAAGTACAAATTGGCAACATATAGGGACAGTCCCTACCCAACATTGGGCTCACAGTCTAAAAGGGGGAGACAGAGAACAAAACCAAACGTACTAACAAAATAAAATAAATAGAATAGATATGTACAAGTAAAATAAATAAATAAATAGAGTGATAAATATGTACAAACATATATACAGGTCTAGAACTAACTCTGCCACCTGTCTACCCCAGTACCTCGGACAAGTCACTGAACCTCCCCACAGTTTTTCCCTCTGTAGAATGGAAATAATAATACCTAATAATAATAACGATGGCATTTATTAAGCGCTGACTATGTGCAAAGCACTGTTCTAAGCCCTGGGGAGGTTACAAGATGATCAGGTTGTCCCGTGGGGGGCTCACAGTCTCCATCGCCATTTTACAGATGAGGGAACTGAGGCCCAGAGAAGTGAAGTGACTTGTCCAAAGTCACACAGCTGACAAGTGGTGGAGCCGGGATTTGAACCCAGGACCTCTGACTCCAAAGCCCGGGCCCTTTCCACTGAGCCACGCTACCTGATCTCCCTATCTCTTCCTCATGGGGGGTCTCGCTTCTCTCCTTCTCCATCCCAGCCCGCACACTTGCTTCCTCTAGCCCTGACCGTCTCACTAGGCCTCGATCTCACCTGTCTCGCCGCCAACCCCTGACCCACGTCCCGCCTCTGGCCCGGAACGCCCTCCATCCTCAAATCCGACAGACGATCAACTCTCCCCCACCTTCAAGGCTTTATTGAAGGCCCATCTCCTCCAAGAGGCCTTCCCTGACTAAGCCCCACTTTTCCTCATCTCCTACCCCCTTCTGCATTGCCCTGACTTGCTCTCTTTGCTCTTCCTCAACTTCCAGCTGCACAGAACTTAGGTCCATATCTGTCAATTTTATTTATTTGTACGGATGTCTGTCTCCCCCACTCTGGACTGTAAGCCCATTGTGGGCAGGGAATGTGACTGTTTATTGCTATATTGTAATCTCCCAAGTGCTTAGTACAGTGTTCTGCCCATAGTAAGCGCTTAATAAATGCTATTGAATGAATGAATGTTGTAAGGGCTCACTTGAAATCAATAAGGTGCTTTGGCAATAAAAGCACCAAGGAGGACTCAGAGATTATCTATCGCCCTGTAGACTGTAAACTCTGTGGGTAGGGAGCGTGTCTACCGATTCCGTCATACTTTCCCAAGCATTTAGTGCAGCGGTCTGCACATAGGGACTCAAATGGATGGATCGATCGTCCTGACTGGTTTCGAAGGGCTAAAGGTGAGAGGAGAGACCAGAGATCCCCGGGGATAAAAGAGCATGATGGTGTCGGAAGGTCCGGCTGGAAATGTCCCTGCCTCGGTTCTGGCCCCGCTGGCTTTTTGGAAGATGCACCGAGAGGCCGGAGAGCAAGAGAATGGAGGATGGAAGCCCAGGGCGGATCACAGGCCCAGCACGGAGAGGTTAGTTGGCACTGTTAAAAGCTGTTTTTTGCCTAGTTCGTTTGTTGTTTTTTAAAAAAACAAAACACACGAGCCCCTAAGTGTGAAGTTGTCTGTGTTCACACTGGCTTTATGAGTGGGTTGTCTCCTGAAGGGTGGGGGGGAATGGGGAGAGGTGGGTTTGGCCATAAAAGGGAAGAGAAGCTGTCTGATTCCAAGACCCAGAATTAGGCAGAGAAAGGTCAATTCCCTTTTTTTTAAATAGTACTTGACACTGTGTCAAACACTGTTCTAAGAGCAGGGGTAGGTACAGATTAATTAGGTTGGACACAATCCCTGGGTCTAAGTAGGAGGGAGAACACGTTTCCCCATTTTACAGTTGAGGAAACTAAGGCTCAGAGAATCAATCAATCAATCAATCAATCAATCAATCAATCGTATTTATTGAGCGCTTACTATGTGCAGAGCACTGTACTAAGCGCTTGGGAAGTACAAATTGGCAACACATAGAGACAGTCCCTACCCAACAGTGGGCTCACAGTCTAAAAGGGGGAGACAGAGAACAGAACCAAACATACCAACAAAATAAAATAAATAGGATAGAAATGTACAAGTAAAATAAATAAATAAATAAATAGAGTAATAAATATGTACAACCATATATACATATATACAGGTGCTGTGGGGAAGGGAAGGAGGTAAGATGGGGGGATGGAGATGGGGACGAGGGGGAGAGGAAGGAAGGGGCTCAGTCTGGGAAGGCCTCCTGGAGGAGGTGAGCTCTCAGCAGGGCCTTGAAGGGAGGAAGAGAGCTAGCTTGGCGGATGGGCAGAGGGATTGGGGGCATTCCAGGCCCGGGGAAGCAAAGCGACTGGGGCTGCGATTAGAAACCGGGTCCTTCCGACTCCCGGGGCCGTGCTCTCTCCACTAGGCCTCGCTGCTTTCCTTCTGCCCTCCCTGTTCCTCGACTGGTTTAGCTGGGGTAAGGAGGTGAGGGTGGGGGGATTGTGTGAGGAGGCATAACCTAGAACTGGCTCTTTGGCTAACGTCCATCTGCATCAAACAGAAACTGTTTGAGCTCACCCCCTCCTACCTCACCTCGCTGATTTCCTACTCCAGTGTCACCTATCTCGGCCCCTGGCCCACTTCCTCCCTCTGGCCTGGAACGCCCTCCCTCTTCATATCCGCCAGACCGCCCCTCTTCCCATCTTCAAAGCCTTATTAAAATCCCATCTCCTCCAAGAGCCCTTCCCTGACTAAACCCTCATTTCCCCAACTGCCTCTCCTTTTTAATAATAATAATAATGGCATTTATTAAGCACTTACTATGCGCAAAGCACTGTTCTAAGCGCTGGGGAGTTTACAAGGTGATTAGGTTGTCCCACATGGGTCTCACAGTCTTCATCCTCATTTTACAGACGAGGGAACTGAGGCCCAGAGAAGTTAAGTGACTTGCCCAAGGTCACACAGCTGATAAGTGGCGGAGCCGGGATTTGAACCCATGACTTCTGACTCCAAAGCCCGGGCTCTTAATAATAATAATGACATTTGTTAAGCGCTTACTATGTACAAAGCACTGTTCTAAGCGCTGGGGAGGATACAAGGTGATCAGGTTGTCCCACGTGGGGCTCACAATCTTCATCCCCATTTTACAGATGAGGGAACTGAGGCACAGAGAAGTTAAGTGACTTGCCCAAAGTCACACAGCTGACTATTGGTGGAGCGGGGATTTGAACCCATGATCTCTGACTCCCAAGCCCGTGCTCTTTCCATTGAGCCATGCTGCTTTTGCATCATCTGTGCGCTTGGTTCTGTAATAATAATAATAATGATGGTATTTGTGAAGCACTTACAATGTGCCAAGCACTGTTCTAAACCCTGGGGTAGCTACAAGGCAATGTTGGACACAGCCCCTGTCCCACATGGGGCTCGCAGTCTCAATCCCCATTTTACAAATGAGGGAACTGAGGCCCAGAGAAGTGACTTGCCCGAGGTCACACAGCTGACAATTGGCGGAGTCGGGATTTGAACCCGTGACCTCTGACTCCAAAGCCCGGGCTCTTTCCACTGAGCCACGCTGCTTCTCTAGAACCCATGACCTCTGATTCCCAAGCCCGGGCTCTTTCCCCTAAGCCGCACTACTTCTCCTTGACCGAATCCCTCGCAGTTGTCAATATTTTGTATATCAGAAGTGCGTTTCAATTACCCAGTGGCATTTATTGAGCACCTAGGCTGTGCAGAGCACAGTACTAAGCAGTTGAACGAGCGCAATAGAGTTTGTGGCCTTGTTCCTTTCCCTGAAGGAGTTTACAGCATGTGGAGCACTATCCTAAGTGCTTGGGAAAGAACAATGTAGGAGACACAATCCCTCCCCTCAGGGAACTTAAAGTCTGCTGCTTTCAGAATACTGTCCTAAATTCTAAGGAGAGAACAATGCATTCATTCACTCATTCATTCCTTCAGTCCTATTCATTCAGTACTTACTGTGTGCCGAGCACTGTACTTAGAGCTTGGAAGAGTACAATGCAACAATAAGCAGACACATTCCCTACCCTCAATGAGCTTACAGACCAAAGGGGAAGACGAATACATAAATGACAGATATAAATAATAATGGTATTTGTTAAGCACTTCCTACATGCCAAGCACTATTCTAAGCACTGGGGTAGATTCAAGGCAATCAGGTTGTCGCAGTCTCACAGTCTTAATCCACATTTTACAGATGAGGGAACTGAGGCACAGAGAAGTTGACTTGGCCACAGTCACACAGCAGACAAGTGGCAGAGCCAGGATTAGAACCCACAACCTTCAGGCTCCCAGGCCCGGGCTCCTTCTCCATTGTACCTGGTGGGCATTTGATAAATTTTTTTTATAAATTGGTTTTGTTCTCTGTCTCCCCCTTTTAATCAATCAATCAATCAATCGTATTTATTGAGCGCTTACTATGTGCAGAGCACTGTACTAAGCGTTTGGGAAGTACAAATTGGCAACACATAGAGACAGTCCCTACCCAACAGTGGGCTCACAGTCTAAAAGCGGGAGACAGAGAACAAAACCAAACATACCAACAAAATAAAATAAATAGGATAGATATGTACAAGTAAAATAAATAAATAAATAAATAGAGTAATAAATATGTAGACTGTGAGCCCACTGTTGGGTAGGGACTGTCTCTAGATGTTGCCAACTTGTACTTCCCAAGCGCTTAGTACAGTGCTCTGCACACAGTAAGCACTCAATAAATACGACTGATGATGATGATGATGATAAATTCCATTATTGCCACTAAAAAAGTACTATTAGAGAAGCAGCGTGGCTCAGTGGAAAGAGCACAGGCTTGGGCGTCAAAGGTCATGGGTTCAAATTCCGGCTCCACCGCTTGTCAGCTGTGTGACCTTGGGCAAGTCACTTCACTTCTCTGTGTCTCAGTTCCCTCATCTGTAAAATGAGGATGAAGACTGTGAGCCCCCCCATGGGACAAACTGATCACCTTGTATTCTCCCCAACGCTTAGACCAGTGTTTTGCACTTAACAAATGCTATAATTATTATTATTGCCACTTCACTTTTTGGTGCCTCAGTGCCTTCATCCATAAAATGGGGATTAAGACTGCGAGCCCCATGTGGGACAGGGACTGTGTCCAACATGATTACCTTGAATCTACCCCCTACTGCCTTGCATCTGTTGCAAACCCACAGCACTTATAATAATAATAATAATGGCATTTATAAAGCGCTTACTGTGTACAAAGCACTGCTCTAAGCAATGGGGAGGTTACAAGGTGATCAGGTTGTCCCACTGGGGGTTCACAGTCTTCATCCCCATTTTACAGATGAGGTAACTGAGGCCCAGAGAAGTGAAGTGACTGGCCCAAAGTCACACAGCTGACAATTGGCAGAGCTGGGATTTGAACCCATGACCTCTGACTCCAAAGCCCGGGCTCTTTCCACTGAGCCACGCTGCTTCTTATGCTGCTACTTATAATAATAATAATAATGGTGGTATTTGTTAAGCGCTTACTATGTGCAAAGCACTGTTCTAAGCGCTGGGGAGGTTACAAGGTGATCAGGCTGTCCCATGGGGGGCTCACAGTCTTAATCCCCATTTTACAGATGAGGGAACTTATGTCCAACCCTGCAGCACTTATTTATATATCTTTATATATTATAAATTCCTTCTTTACATTAAATGTCTGTTTCCCGCTGTAGACCGTAAACTCGTTATGGGCAGGACTGTGAGCCCCCCGTGGGACAACCTGATTGCCTTGTATCTACCCCAGTGCTTAGAACAGTGCTCAGCATGTAGGAACTGCTTAACAAATACCATTATTATTTTTATTTGTCATTTATGCATTCGTCTTCCCCTTTAGTCTGTAAGCTCATTGAGGGTAGGGAATGTGTCTGCTTATTGTTGCATTGTACTCTTCCAAGCTCTTAGTACAGTGCTCTGCACACAGTATAGAAGACGAATCTGCTAATTCTGGGCTATTGTATATACTCTCCCAAGTGCTTAGTACGGTGCTCTGGTTAGGGTCAAAAAATAGCAATGGTTGATCGATCGATCGATTGATTGAAGCTTGGCGGAACCAATGCGATGTATTGCCCTTTTTTTTTGTTTTGAACCTACCCCTGACTCCCATGTAATTAGCACAGCGCTTAGTACAGTGCTCTGTACACAGTAAGCGCTCAGTAAATACGAGTGAGTGAATGTAATTCTTCAGGAGAAGCAGCACGGAGCAGTAGATAGAGCACTGGCCTGGGAGTCAGAAGGTCATGAGTTCTAATCCTGGCTCCACCACGTGTCTGCTGTGTGACCTTGGGCAAGTCACTTCACTTCTCTGGGCCTCAGTTCCCTCATCTGTAAAATGGGGATTGAGACTGTGCGCCCCATTTGGGACAGGGGCTGTGTCCAAACCGATTTGCTCGTAACCATCCCAGCGCCTAGTAATCAATCAATCATATTTATTGAGCGCTTACTGTGTGCAGAGCACTGTACTAAGCACTTGGGAAGTCCAAGTTGGCAACATATAGAGACGGTCCCTACCCAACAGTGGGCTCACAGTCTAAAAGAGATGGGAAAGGAGGAGGAAAAGAGATGGGAAAGGAGGAGGAAAGGAGATGGGAAAGGAGATGGGGAAGGAGGAGGAAAGGAGATGGGAAAGGAGATGGGAAAGGAGGAGGAAAGGAGATGGGAAAGGAGGAGGGAAGGAGATGGAAAAGGAGATAGGGAAGGAGGAGGGAAGGAGAAGGGAAAGGAGGAAGGAAGGAGAAAGGAAAGGAGGAGGGAAGGAGATGGGGAAGGAGGAGGGAAGGAGATGGGGAAGGAGGGAAGGAGATGGGGAAGGAGGAGGGAAGGAGATGGGAAAGGAGGAGGGAAGGAGATGGGAAAGGAAGGAGGAAGGAAGGATAAAGATCCCATGCACCGCCACATCAACGTGGCTCAGTGGAAAGAGCCCGGGCTTTGGAGTCAGAGGTCATGGGTTCGAATCCTGGCTCTGCCAATTGTCAGCTGTGTGACTTTGGGCAAGTCACTTAACATCTCCGTGTCTCAGTTACCTCATCTGTAAAATGGGGATTAAAACTGTGAGGCCCCCCCCACCCCGCCCCGGGACAACCTGATCATCTTGTAACTTTCCCAGCGCTTAGAACAGTGCTTTGCACATAGTAAGTGCTTAACAAATACCATTATTGTTATTATTATTATTATCAACCAGAAACTCCTCACCGTCGGCTTTGAAGCCGTCCATCCCCCCACCCCCTCCTACCTCACCTCGCTGCTCTCCTACTATAATCTAGCCTTCACGTTTTGCTCCTCTAATGCCAATCTACTCACTGTACCTCGGATCTCATCTGTCTCGCCCCTCCGACCTCTCGCCCACATCCTGCCTCTGGCCTGGGACGCCCTTCCTCCTCACATCCGACAGACCGACGCTCTCCCCACCTCCAAAGCCTTCCTGAAGGCCCATCTCCTCCCAGAGGCCTTCCCTGACTAAGCCCCCCTTTCCTCTTCTCCCTCTCCCTTCTGCATCGCCCGGACTTGCTCCCTTTATTCATTCCCCTCTTCCCAGCCCCACAGCACATACGTCCATACCTGTCATTTACATCTATTAATGTCCATCTCCCCCTCTAGACTGCAAGCTTGTTGTGGGCAGGGACCGTGTCTGTTATATTGTACTCTCCCAGGCACTTAGTACAGTGAAGAGCTGAATAAATACGATTGATAATCGACTGATAGGAAACTCTTGAGTCTCACTGAAAGCTAGGAGTCTGTTGAAGCAGTGAAGCCTAGTGGATAGAGCCTGAGCCTGGGAGCCACAAGGACCTGGGTTCTAATCCCGGCTCTGCCACGTGTCTGCTGTGGGACCTTGGGCAAGTCACTTCGCTTCCCCTGTGCCTCAGTTACCTCATCTGTAAAATGGGATTTATGACTGTGAGCCCCAGATGGGACAGAGACTGTGTCCAACCTGCTTATCTTGTGTCTACCCCAGAGCTTAGAGCACTGCGGGGCATATATTAAGTGCTTAAGAATGGTCACAATTATTTGATTAGTACCCACTCGGCTGATCAGTGGTCCCTCTGGTTGGAAACACCCCCCCCAACCCCTCACCCCCCAGAAAAACCAAAACCCACACATCTAGTACTGGCCTTCTCTGGCTTCCACACAGGGTTAGTAGCCGCTTTGGGAGCTGAGTCATTTTTGAATACGAAGCACAACAAATGCACCTGTCAGAATTTTTGCCTTTACACATAAAAGAGAAAATCCTCCACCCACCCTCCCTCCATAAATCTTTAACCACATCCCCCACACGCTAAGCATATTTTTACTCTTTCCCTGCCTACGGGTTCTACATCTCTCAGCCCCACCCGGCGTTGGAGGAAACAGAAAAAAAGAGATGATTATTTCTTCTCCAGCATAAAGAAATCCCCCGCCCCTCCCCTCAACTCTCTTATCTGTTCATCACCAAAGAACTAGCCCAAACCTCTTTCCTTAGCAAAAGACCTTTTGACTGTCCTTTTCTCAGCCCGCTAAAAACTTCACGTATTCTTCCCCTCCTCCTCCTCCAGCTTTTTTTCTTTCAATGGTATTTGCTAAGCACTGACTACGTGCCAGGCACCGTACTAAGCGTTGGGTTCGAGTCAAGCAAATCAGATTGGACGCAGTCCGTGTCCCACACGGGGCTCACAGACTTAATCCCCATTTTACAGATGAGTTAGCTGAGGCCCAGACAAGTGAACTGACTCGCCCAAGGCCACACAGCACACAACTGATGGAGCCGGGATTAGAACCCAGGTCCTGCTGACCCCAGGCCTGGGCTCTATCCAACTAGGGCATGCTGCTAGAGGGCTTGGCACATGCTAGACGCTCATCTCTGGGCTCTTCACACACTGGGCACATAGTAGACCCCCTTTCCTCTCCTCCCACTCCCTTCTGCGTCACCCTGACTTGCTCCCTTTATCCTTCCCCTGTCCCAGCCCCACAGCACTTACGTACGTACTGGTCATTTAGACGCGTTCCCTGCCCCACAAGGAGCTTCCAGTCTAGAGGTGAAGACAGATATAAAAAGAAATGAGAGAAGGAGGAGATGGAGAAGCAGCAAGGCGTAGTGGCTACAGCCTGGGCTTGGGAATCAGAAGGTCATGGGTTCTAATCCCGGCTCCACCACGCGTCTGCTGAGTGACCGTGGGCAAGTCACTTCACTTCTCTGGGCCTCAGTTACCTCATCTAGAAGATGAGGATTGAGACTGTGAGCCCCATCTGGGACCGGGCTTGGGTCCAATTAGTACAGTTGGCTCAGAGAAGCAGCGTGGCTCAGTGGAAAGAGCCCGGGCTTTGGAGTCAGAGGTCATGGGTTCAAATCCCGGCTCCGCCACTTGTCAGCTGTGTGACTTTGGGCAAGTCACTTAACTTCTCTGGGCCTCAGTTACCTCATCTGTAAAATGGGGATTAAGACTGTGAGCCCCACGTGGGACAATCTGATCACCTTGTAACCTCCCCAGTGCTTAGAACAGTGCTTTGCACATAGTAAGCGCTTAATAAATGCCATTATTATTATTATTACAGTTTAGTACAGTTCCTGGCACATAGCAACTGCTTAACAAATACCATAATTATTACTAGTAGTATTATATTATGGAGGGGTTTAAGTGCTGCAGAGCTGAGGGTTTAATCGCTATAGTTCTGTGTCTCAACTGGCTTCCAGGGATAGAATCTCTAATCCTCTAGGATGCTCCATGTGGGCAGGAAACACGTCTACCATGTCTTTTTTTTTTATGGGATTTGTTAAGGGGTTGCTATGTTGGTAGTTTTGGAAGGCCAAATGACAACTTAGATTAGCATATTTTAGACACATAATCAGGAGGACTAATTCTCTGGAGAAGACACTAATGCTAGGGAAAACATGGAAGAGGCAGGTCAGCAGCTAGATGGATATTCATTCACTCATTCAATTGTATTTATTGAGCGCTTACTGTGTGCAGAGCACTGTACTAATCAATCAATCAATCGTATTTATTGAGCGCTTACTGTGTGCAGAGCACTGTACTAAGCGCTTGGGAAGTACAAGTTGGCAACATATAGAGACAGTCCCTACCCAACAGTGGGCTCACAGTCTAAAAGGGGGAGAGATCAAAACCAAACATACTAACAAAATAAAATAAATAGAATGGATATGTACAAGTAAAATAAATAAATAAATAGAGTAATAATAATAAGTAATAAATAAAATGCCGAGAAGCAGCGTGGCTCAGTGGAAAGAGCCCGGGCTTTGGAGTCAGAGGTCATGGATTCCAATCCCAGCTCCGCCACATGTCTGCTGTGTGACCTTGGGCAAGTCACTTAACTTCTCTGAGCCTCAGTTCCCTCATCTGTCAAATGGGGATTAAGACTGAGCCCCACGTGGGACAACCTGATCACTTTGTATCCGCCCCAGCGCTGAGAACAGTGCCTTGCACGTGGTAAGCGCTTAAGAAATGCCATCATTATTATTATTATTACTCCAGCCGACTGGAGTACTAAGCGCTTGGGAAGTACAAATCGACGACATATAGAGACGGTCCCTACCCGACAACAGGCTCACGGTCTAGAAGGGGGAGACAGACAACAAAACAGAACAAGTAGATAGGTGTCAAGACCATCAGAGATGGTTAGAGACCGTAACAACGATAAGGGAAGAACCGTTAGAAAGGTGGCGATTTATGGCAGAGGACAGGACGTTCTGGAGAAAGAATATCCAGGGAGTCAACGTGAATTGGAAATGACTCGATGGCACAATAATAATAATAATAATAATAATAATAATAATAATAATAATAATAAACAATAAAATATTGGTAGTACTGAATGGACTGGACTCTCGTAAGCACTTAGTACAGTGCTCTGCACACAGCAAGCATAGACTGTGAGCCCATTGTTGGGTAGGGACCGTCTCTATATGTTGCCGCTTTGAACTTCCCAAGCGCTTAGTACAGTGCTCTGCACACAGTAAGCGCGTGGCTCGGTGGAAAGAGCACGGGCTTGGGAGCCAGAGGTCATGGGTTCTAATCCCGCCTCCCCCTCATGTCTGCTGTGTGACCTTGGGCAAGTCGCTTCACTTCTCTGAGCCTCAGTTCCTTCATCTGCAAAATGGGGATGAGGACTGTGAGCCCCCCGTGGGACAACCCGATCACCTTGTGACCTCCCCAGGGCTTAGAACAGTGCTTTGCACATAGTAAGCGCTTAATAAATGCCATAAAAAATAAATATGATTGAATGAATGAATGAATGAATGAATACGATGGGTTGATTGATGGCTTGATAAAGTAATTTGTCCCCGGTCACATGGCTGAGCAGGGAATTAGACCCCTGGGCTGTGCTCTTTCCACTAGGCCACACGGCCTCCCTGTGGTGTGACAATAATGATGGCATTTATTAAGCGCTTACTATGTGCAAAGCACTGTTCTAAGTGCTGATGGAATTGCTCAGTTTATGTAGGAAGAGCTGGGGATAAAGCTCTGCCCGGGGTTCTTCAGCCCACTGTTGTGTAGGAACCGTCTCTATATGTTGCCAACTTGTACTTCCCAAGCGCTTAGTACAGTGCTCTGCACACAGTAAGCGCTCAATAAATACGATTGATTGATTGATTGATTGTTGACTGAGTCATTTTCAGAGCTCCTTTTCTTTCTCTCTCTCTTTTTAAAATGGTATTTGTTAATAATGATAATAATAATAATGGCATTTGTTAAGCGCTTACTACGTGCCACGCACTGAACTAAGCACTGGGAGAGATACAAGGCCATCAGATTAGACACAGTCCTTGTCCCTCAGTCCTAATCCCCATTTTATAGATGAGGCCCAGAGATGTGAGGTGATTTGCCCAAGGTGACACAGCGGACGGGTGATGGAGCTGGATTAGAATCCAGGTCCTTTGACTCCCAGGTGTGTACTCTTTCCTCTAGATGATACTGCTTCTGTATACTGTGCACCGTTCTAAGTGTCTGAGTGACATCGATCGATAGTATTTATTGAACGCCTCCTGTGTACAGAGCACTGTAGGCTTGGGAGAGTCCAGTCGTGGCTCAGTGGAAAGAGCACGGGCTTTGGAGTCAGGGGTCATGGGTTTGAATCCTGGCTCTGCCAACTGTCAGCTGTGTGACTTTGGGCAAGTCACTTCACTTCTCTATGCCTCTGTTCCCTCATCTGTAAAATGGGGATTAAGACTGTGAGCCCCCCGTGGGACAACCTGATCTCCTTGTAACCTCCCCAGTGCTTAGAACAGTGCTTTGCACATAGTAAGCGCTTAATAAATGCCATCATCATTATTATGGTTATTCATTCATTCATTCATTCAATCGTATTTATTGAGCACTTACTGTGTGCGGAGCACTGTACTAAGCGCTTGGGAAGTACAAGTTGGCAACGTATAGAGACGGTCCCTACCCAACAGCGGGCTCACAGTCTAGAAGGGGGAGACAGACAACAAAACATATTAACAAAATAAAATAAATAGAATAAATATGTACAAGTAAAATAAATAAAGTAATAAATATGTACAAACATATATACAGGTGCTGTGGGGAGGGGAAGGAGGTAAGGTGGGGGGATGAGGAGGGGGAGGAGGGGGAGAGGAAGGAGGGGGCTCAGTGGGAGGGCCTCCTGGAGGAGGTGAGCTCTCAGTAGGGCTTTGAAGGGAGGAAGAGAGCTAGCTTGGCAGATGGGCAGAGGGAGGGCATTCCGGGCCAGGGGGAGGACGTGGGCCGGGGATCGACGGCGGAACAGGCGAGAACGAGATATTATTAGAGGTAACGGACATTCATTCATTCAATCGTATTTATTGAGCTCTTACTGTGTGCAAAGCACTGGACTAAGCGCTTGGAAAGTACAATTCAGCAACAAATAGAGACAATCCCTGCCCACAAGGGGCTCTCAGTCTGGAAGGGGGGAGACAGACATCAAACCAAGTAAACAGACATCAATAGCATCAATATCAATAAATAGAATTGTAGATATATATACACATCAAAACAAGCAAACAGGCATTAATATACATCAATAGAATTATGGATATGTACTTATATACCCAAGTGCTGTGGGGTGGGGAAGGGGGTAGAGCAAAGAGCGAGTCGGGGCAATGGGGGGGTGGGGGAACTGAGGAAAAGGGAGGCTTAGTCTGGGAAGGCCTCCTGGAGGAGGTGAGCTCTCAGTAGGGCTTTGAAGGGGGGAAGTGTGATTGTTTGGCGGATTTGAGGAGGGAGGGCGTTCCAGGCCAGAGGTAGGACGTGGGCCAGGGGTCGATGGTGGGACAGGACTGTACTAAGCAGTTGGGAAAGTACAACACAACCCTAAACAGTCACATTCCCTGCCCACAACGAGCTTAGAGTCTAGAAGGGGGCTTATAGTCTAGAGGGGGAATGATGGCATTTGTTGAGCACTTACTATTCATTTTTTCTTTCATTCAATCATATTTGTTGACCTCTTACTGTGTGCAGAGTGCTGTACTAAGCGCTTGGGAGAGTACAATGGAACAACAAACAGACATATTCCTGCCTAATAGTGTTTGACACAAAGTAAGTGCTTAACAAGTACCACAATGATTATTATGATTACTTCCCTTTGGGTCTGTCTTCCCCTGTCCATCAGCACATGGGCCCCTCCAGTCCAGTGGCTGGGGGAAGCATCTAATAAATACGATTGATTGATTGATTGATTGAAAGGAGTGTCCATAAAGTGGGGAGGGGAGGGGACCCAGAATAGAAGCTTGAAAACCGCCACAGGTAGTTGTTGAGAGTGTGAAGAGGAACCCTTGAAAGATGATGAGCAGTCGGAGATTCCGGAGGAGAACCAGGAGAGAATTAAGATGATAAAAAAAATCAGGTCCTCCTCATCATCATCATCAATCGTATTTATTGAGCGCTTACTGTGTGCAGAGCACTGTACTAACCTTTAAAGGAACCGGGGTTGGGCGGAGGTCGGGGGCGTTGTTATTTTGGAACCGACCAAAGGTAATCAGGAAGGAAATCCTTCCAAGCTCTAACCAAAATCCTTCCAACTGCAGCCCAAATGATTTCTCCAGGGGACCCTCCCTGTGGTAATATAAATGTCTGTATCCCCGCCTGTAGACCGTAAGCTCGTGGTGGGCATGGAATGTGTCTGTTTATTGTAGTGTACTCTCCCAAGCGCCTAGTACAGTGCTCTGAGCCCGGTAAGCGTTCAATAAATACGATTGAATGAACGAATGTCCCAAAGCTCTGGGATAGATACGAGTTAATCGGGTTGGACCCAGTCCCTGTCCCACACGGGGTTTGCAGTCTAAGTAGGAGGCAATAATCAATCAATCAATCAATCTTATTTATTGAGCGCTTACTGTGTGCAGAGCACTGTACTAAGCGCTTGGGAAGTGCAAGTTGGCAACATGTAGAGACAGTCCCTACCCAACAGTGGGCTCACAGTCTAAAAGGGGACGTTATTGAGCACGTTAGGCACTCAATAAATATTCAATAAATGAATGAATCCCTGCAGAATGGGGCAGGTAGATAGATTCCAAAATCAATCAATCAATCACTCAATGAGTGGATGCAGAGCACTGTACTGGCCCCTTGCCAGGATGGTGAGTAAAAACAGCTGGTCCACCTTTAATTCTTCTTGCTGCCAATCAAACTCGATTTCCCGGGTATGTTTCCCGGCGGGCTTCCCAGAAGCAGGAAGCGTCCAAGGGCTATGAGTCAGGAGGCCCAGTTCTAATCCCAGCTCTGCTGCCGACCCGCGGTGAGACCTTGGATGAGTCACTGAACTTCTCTAGGTTTCAGTTTCATTCATTCGTTCCTTCATTTAGTCGTATTTATTGAGCGCTTGTTTCTGCATTGGCAAATGAGGATAAAAATACCTGCTCTCCCTCGCTGACTCTGAGCCCCGCTGTGGGATAGGGGCTGAATCCAATCTGCTTATCTTGTTTCTATCCCAGGGCTTGGAACCTAGTGAGTGCTTAATAACTATTATTATTATTATTATTATTATTATTATTATTATTATTATTATGAACACCTCAAAGTCAGTCATGGTCCCTGACCTTTAAGAAGGACTCAGAGTCTTAAAATGATGACTACGACATGTCAGTGCTGAGGTAGATACGATTTAATTAGGTTGGATGCACTCTCCGTCCCGCACGGGGCTCACCAGTCAGGTAGGAGGGAGATCAGATACCGAATTCTTATTTTATAGTTGAGGAAACTGAGTCACATAGAAGCGAAGAAACTTACCCATGGTCATTCTGCAAAGGAGTTTAGCCCAGTACTCTGTAAGTCTTCAATAGATAGTATTGATGGATTGATAGATCAAGTGGTGGCTAGTGGAAGAGAGAGGCTGGAAGGGTGGGAGGTGGGGAGGAGAAGGGATAGGGAAAAGTAAGGACAGAGAGAAAATAATAATAACAGTAATAATAGTGGCATTTATTAAGCACTAACTATGTGCAAAGCACTGTTCTAAGCGCTGGGGAGCTTACAAGATGATCAGGTTGTCCCATGGGGGGCTCACAGTCTTCATCCCCATTTTACAGATGAGGGAACTGAGGCCCAGAGAAGTTAAGTGACTTGTCCAGAGTCACACAGCTGACAACTGGCAGAGCCGGGATTTGAACCCGTGACCTCTGACTCCAAAGCCCGGGTTCTTTCCACTGAGCCACGCTGTTTCTCTATAGTATTTTATATAGCATAGTATATAGCAGAGAGTATGCTTCTCTGTAGTATTTTTTAAGTGCTTATTATGTACCAAACACTGTAATCTATTTATTTATTTATTGTATTTGTGCCTATTTACTCTATTATTTTATTTTGTTAATATGTTTTGTTTTGTTGTCTGTCTCCCCCTTCTAGACTGTGAGCCCACTGTTGGGTAGGGACCGTCTCTAGATGTCGCCAACTTGTACTTCCCAAGCGCTTAGTACAGTGCTCTGCACACAGTAAGCGCTCAATAAATACGATTGAATGAATGAAATACTAAGTGCTGGCGTAGTTGTAAGATGGTTAGATTGGACATAGTCCTTGACCCACATGGGGCTCACAGCCTAGTAGAGGAAGAATAGTTATTAACCCCCATTTTAGATATGGGGAAACTGAGGCCCAGAATAGTGAAGTGACTTGCCGAAGGCCGCATAGCAGGAAAGTGGCTGAGGTGGGGTTAGAACCCAGGTCCTTGGGGGGGGGGGGGGGAGGAGGAGGAGCCGCCCCCCCGAGCCCCCGACCCCTCTCGTCACCCCGGTCGTCGGGGCGACAAAGTGGGCGGGGAGAGGGCGGGTCCACACGGACGGGGTGGGCGAGTCCCGACGGACGTAATAATAATAATAATAATAGCATTTATTAAGCGCTTACTATGTGCAAAGCACTGTTCTAAGCGCCGGGGAGGTTACAAATCAAGTTGTCCTACATGGGGCTCACAGTCTTCATCCCCGTTTTACAGATGAGGTACCTGAGGCCCAGAGAAGTGAACTGACTTGCCCGAAGTCACACAGCTGACAATGGGCAGAGCCGGGATTTGAACCCACGACCTCTGACTCCAAAGCCCGGGCTCTTTCCATTGAGCCGTGCTGCTTCGCTGCTTCTTCACGCTGCTGCTGCTGCTGCGGGCTGCTTCTTGCTGCTTGAGCCATGCTGCTACGTAGTAGGCGGGTCCCGACGGGCGGGATGCGCGGGTCATCATCATCATCATCATCATCAATCGTATTTATTGAGCGCTTACTATGTGCAGAGCACTGTACTAAGCGCTTGGGAAGTACAAATTGGCAACATCTAGAGACAGTCCCGACCCAACGGCGGGCTCACAGTCTAAAAGGGGGAGACAGAGAACAAAACCAAACATACTAACAAAATAAAATAAATAGAATAGATAGGTACAAATAAAATAAATAAATAAATAATAAATATGTACAAACATATATACATGTATACAGATGCTGTGGGGAAGGGAAGGAGGTAAGATGGGAGGGATGGAGAGGGGGACGAGGGGGAGAGGAAGGAAGAGGCTCAGTCTGGGAAGGCCTCCTGGAGGAGGTGAGCTCTCAGCAGGTCCTTGAAGGGAATATATATACCCTTCAAGGTATATATACCTGTATATATACATATATGTTTGTACAGATTTATTACTCTATTTCTATATCTATTCTATTTATTTTATTTTGCTAGTATGTTTGGTTTAGTTCTCTGTCTCCCCCTTTTAGACTGTGAGCCCACTGTTGGGTAGGGACTGTCTCTATATGCTGCCAACTTGGACTTCCCAAGCGCTTAGTCCAGTGCTCTGCACACAGTAAGCGCTCAATAAATGGGATTGATTGATTGATTGACGGACGGGATGGGCGGGTTCTGGCGGACGGGGTGGGCGGGTCATGAAGGACCTTCTAGACCTT
Organism: Tachyglossus aculeatus; assembly: GCF_015852505.1. Lineage (NCBI taxonomy): Eukaryota > Metazoa > Chordata > Mammalia > Monotremata > Tachyglossidae > Tachyglossus > Tachyglossus aculeatus. The sequence goes on from NC_052079.1 coordinate 55,053,973, forward strand.
CCCCCTTCTAATAATAATAATGATGACGGCATTTGTTAAGCGCTTACTATGTGCAAAGCACTGTTCTAAGCGCTGGGGGGATACAAGGTGATCAGGTTGTCCCACGTGGGGCTCACAGCCTTCATCCCCGTTTTACGGATGAGGGCACTGAGGCTCAGAGAAGTGAAGTGACTTGCCCAAGGTCACGCAGCAGACGTGTGGCAGAGCCGGGATTCGAACCCGTGACCCCTGACTCCAAAGCCCGGGCTCTTTCCACTGAGCCACGCTGGTTCCCAGGCTGTGAGCCCGCTGTCGGGGAGGGACCGTCTCCATATGTTGCCAGCTTGGACTTCCCAAGCGCTTAGTCCGGTGCTCTGCACACAGGAAGCGCTCGGTAAATACGATTGAATGAATTTGGGAATGAATGAACGACGGGGTGGGCGGGGCTCGACGGACGGGGGGGCGGGGCCTGAGGGACGAGGGGGGCGGGTCCCGACCGACGGAGTGGGCGGGGCCTGAGGGACGGGGTGGGCGGGGCCTGAGGGACGGGGTGGGTGGGGCCTGAGGGACGAGGGGGCGGGTTCCGAAGGACGGAGTGGGCGGGTCGCGAGGGACAGGGTGGGCGGGGCCTGAAGGACGAAGGGGGCGGGGCCTGACGGACGAGGGTGGGCGTGTCCCGACGGGCGGGGTGGGCGGGGCCTGAGGGACGGGGTGGGCGGGTCGTGAAGGACGGAGGGGCGCGCCCTGAAGGACGAAGGGGGCGGGTCCCGAAGGACGGAGGGGGCGGGTCCCGACGGAAGGAGTGGGCGGGGCCTGAGGGACGAGGGGGGCGCGTCCCGAAGGACGAAGGGGGCGGGTCCCGAAGGACGGGCTGGGCGGGGCCTGAGGGACAGGGGGGCGGGTCCCGAAGGACGGGGGGGCGGGTTGTGAGGGACGGGGTGGGCGGGTCTCGACGGAAGGAGTGGGCGGGTCCTGAGGGGACGGGGGCGGGGCCTAAAGGACGAGGGGGGGTCCCGACGGACGGGGTGGGCGGGTTCTGAGGGACGAAGGGGGCGGGTCCCGACGGACGGGATGGGCGGGTCCTGAGGGACGGGGCGGGCGGGGCCTGAAGGACGGGGGGGCGGGTCCCGACGGGCGGGGTTAACGGGGTCTGAGGGACGGGGGGCGGGGCCTGAGGGACGGGGTGGGCGGGTTCCGAGGGACGGGGTGGGCGGGGCGTGAAGGACGAGGGGGGCGGGTCCTGACAGGAGGGGTGAACGGGGTCTGAGGGACGGGGTGAACGCGTTCTGAGGGGCGGGGTGGGCGGGGCGTGAAGGACGAGGGGGGCGGGTCACGAAGGACGGGGTGAGCGGGTCCTGAGGGACGGGGGGGCGCGTCCTGAAGGACGGGGTGGGCGCGTCCCGAAGGACGGAGGGGGCGGGTCCCGACGGAAGGAGTGGGCGGGTCCTGAGGGACGGGGTGGGCGGGGCATGATGGAAGAAGGGGCGGGTCCCGAAGGACGAAGGGGGCGGGTCCCGACGGAAGGAGTGGGCGGGGCCTGAGGGATGGGGGGCGCGTCCTGAAGGACGAAGGGGGCGGGTCCGCACGGGCGGGCAGCGGAAGTGGGCGGGCCCGTGGGGGCGGGCGGCAGCCGGTGCGTCTGTCCTGAATCAGAATCTTGGTATTTGTTAATAATACGATGGCATTTATTCAGCGCTTACTACGTGCGAAGCACCGTACTAAGCGCTGGGGAGGTTACAAGGTGATCAGCTGGTCCCATTGTGGGGGGGGCGGGGCCAGGCGCTTATTACGTGCCAAGCGCTGTTCCGAGCGCCGGGATAGACACAACGTAATCAACGTTGTCCTGAATCAGAATCTTGGTATTTGTTAATAATACGATGGCATTTATTCGGCGCTTACTATGTGCAAAGCACTGTACTAAGCGCTGGGGAGGTTACAAGGTGATCAGGTGGTCCCATTGTGGGGGGGGGGGGGCGGGGGCAAGCGCTTATTATGTGCCAAGCACCGGGATAGACAAAACGTTGTCCCCCGTGGGGCTCCCGCTCTTCATCTCCATTTTCCAGAGGAGGTCACCGAGGCGCGGAGAAGTGAAGGGACTCGCCCGAAGTCACCCAGCTGACAACTGGAGAATCAATCAATCAATCAATCGTATTTATTGAGCGCTTACTGTGTGCAGAGCCCTGTACTAAGCGCTTGGGAAGTACAAGTTGGCAACATAGAGAGACAGTCCCTGCGCAACAGTGGGCTCACAGTCTAATAGGTGGAGACGGAGAACAAAATCAAACATACTAACAAAATAAAATAAATAGAAGCAGCGTGGCTCAGTGGGAAGAGCCCGGGCTTTGGAGTCAGAGGTCATGGGGTCAAATCCCGGCTCTGCCACCTGTGTGAGTTTGGGCAAGTCACTTCACCTTCTCTGGGCCTCAGTTACCTCATCTGGAGAATGGGGATTAAGACTGTGAGCCCCCATGGGCCAACCTGATCCCCTTGTAACCTCCCCAGCGCTTAGAACAGTGCTTTGCACATAGTAAGCACTTAATAAAGGCTATAAAAAAACCCTGTCAGCTGCTTGACTTTGGGCAAGTCACTTCTCTGTTCCTCAGTTCCCTCATCTGTAAAACGGGGATGAAGACTGTGAGCCCCCCGTGGGACAAGCTGATCACCTTGTAACCCCCCCAGCGCTTAGAACAGTGCTTTACACATAGTAAGCGCTTAACAAATACCCTCATCATCATTATTATTATTATTATTATTCTCTGGGCCTCAGTGACCTCATTGTGAGCCCCCCCGTGGGACAAGCCGATCACCTTGTAACCTCCCCAGCGGTTAGAACCGTGCTTTACACATAGTAAGCGCTTAACAAATACCATCATCATCATCATTATTATTATTCTCTGGGCCTCAGCGACCTCATCTGTCAAATGGGGATGAAGACTGCGAGCCCCCCGTGGGACAAGCTGATCCCCTTGTAACCTCCCCAGCGCTTAGAACAGTGCTTTACACATAGTAAGTGCTTAACAAATACCGTTATTATTATTATTATTATTCTCTGGGCCTCAGTGACCTCATTGTGAGCCCCCCCGTGGGACAAGCTGATCGCCTTGTAACCTCCCCAGCGCTTGGAACAGTGCTTTACACATAGTTAGCGCTTAACAAATACTATAATAATAATTAT